>NC_049995.1:11981-51521 GCF_000003815.2 Branchiostoma floridae | reverse complement strand
TGTCGTTTCTAATGATAGTGACACACCCCCTCCAGATCTATTCTTTCTGCAGTGGTGTATGCTGTTATAACCAGGTATACTATAATTTTCCACGATATTTTCTGTTAGCCATGTTTCTGTTAATGCAATAACTGTAAAATGTTGGTGCAGGGAAGAGATATATTCATTCAGTTCATCAAAATGGCATGGAAGGCTTCGTACGTTTAAGTGGAACAACGATAGAGTGTTACAACAGGGTGTGGTACAAGATTTATTAAAGGATTCAACAGTATGATATTGGGAAGTTGTATTTATAGAAGTGTAAAAGTCATTCAGAAAGTTAGTATCAGGATCCAGTGGGGAGATTTGTGACCCATTATCTAAATTATTCAGGTCACATGGATTAAAAATCAAGGTGCTAGGTTGTGGGGGGTTTGAGTTCATGTTGGGTGGCTAATGGTTATTTGACTTAGCTCAAAACAGTTCAGGAAATTCCGTGTCTTCAGTGTCTGGAGTCGGCTCTAGTGCGCCTGCGATCAGCTCCTCCCTCTCCAGGTGGGTGGACAATAAGTATGTCAAATTTCAGGTACGCGATGTTTCCACGTTCACGTGCAGCTTTCATTTCCGGGATCAGTTCCTTCCTCTTCTGTCTCACCTTCTCGGAAAAATCCTCGCTCATGTAGATAGTGCTTCCTTTCAGATACTTTGCTCGTTTGATGATTGTGTCCTTGTCCTTGAATCTTAGCAGTTTCGCTACGATTGGGCGCGGTCGTCCTCCGTCCTGAAAACGTCCGTTCCTGTGCGCTCTTTCTATTTCTATCTGTTTGGGATCTAGCTTCAGTTTTTCCTTGAGTAGATCCCTTACTTTCTGCTCACACTGGTCCCAAGTCTCGTCCTTGGTGTCAGGGACTACGTCAATCAATATATTATTTCTTCGCGATTGATTTTCAAGGTTGTCAACTTTGGTGTCGTTTGCGGTGATGTCTTTCTTGAGTAGGGTTATTTCTGTTTCTATGTCCTCTACCTTTTGTACATGTCGATATAGGTTGAGTTTGTTGTCGTCGATTTCCTTTTGTGAGAAGTGAAGGCTGTCCTTAATCTCTTGAACTTCCCGTATAATGTTGTCCATTCTCTTGTGTGTTGACTCCATAATCGTGTCCAGGAATGATTTGAAGTTCCTCTCTTGTAGTTCTAGTAGTTCTTTGACAACTGACAGAGATACAGAATCGTCTTCGGAAGTGTTGCCTTTTCTTGGTGCCATTCTGCCGGGGGGGGGGGGGGGTACTGAAATGACAAGAGATACTCTCGGCAGCGACGAGCTGGTGATAAATCACCACAAACAAACACAGACTATGTAAAAAATCAGTGTAAATGTTGCAGAGAGAGAAACCTACCGGCGGGGGCTCCAACTAAGGGAGCCCGCTGCGGTGTTTCCGCTGGCGAGAAAGTGGCGTCCTTTGTTGTTGCCCGGATACAGCGTCTTTTGTTGTCTGGGAGACCAGGTTTTTCCGTCCAATATCTCCGCCCAGATTCGTCAAACGTCCAATTTTCTCATACAGAATAAGCCTTAAGACATTCAACTTTCAGATTCTGGTATGATTTATGGACGATGGCAAGATTTTAGGACAGAATTTTACAATATATGATAAAGATGAGAGCTCAGACAAAAGCAGCTGCCGCCATTCGGTTGCAATACCAAGGTACAGGAACCAAAAGTGTCCTTTTTTGGTCAAAAATTGGTAAAAAAATCGCAAAAATAAGCATTTTGTTGTACTGTACACCAAAAGTGTTATTGAATTATATGGGGGTGTTCTAAACAAAGTTCTAAATAAACAAAAAGGTAACTGACAAGGTTCTATAGAACCTTGTCAGTTACCTTTTTGTCTATTTTGAACTTTGTTTAGAACACCTCATTACTTACCTGTGTTGTTTATTTTAGAACACCTTATCCGTTACCTTTTTTGTTTATTTAGAACATAAGAATTATTCTTTGTTCCGAGAAATTGTTTGTCTTCATTTTCATATCACTGCGGAAGGAAGATGTATGTCTTCCGAAACGTCTGAATAAAATATTGATATTATCCAGAAGAAGAGTTTGAATCTTTATCTATTTACATCATAAATATTTCGAAAGTTTTACACAATGGGGTTATATTTAGAATTTTCAAATAAAGTTTTAAATATTTCCAAAGACGTATCAAATCTCTTAGACAGTGTTGAAAATACACAGAGTTGAAAATACTCTATAAGCACAAACTTTTGCGGTGGTTTAATGTCCGCGGATATTTGTGGTGGCCGCTTCACCTCGAACTTTAAACAATCGCGAACATTTTTCCATGGCAGTAAAAGACAACCGTGCATGGTGCTACCGCGAAGTGAAAACCACCGCGAAAAGTCATCTTCCCGTTACCGCGAAAATAAATCCCCAAGAACTTAAATGCATTTACAGTATTCGTAATTGATAGCGACCCTCTCCGTGACTCGGAATAGAATGTCAACACCGGAGCGTCTTCTGCGCTGCGAGAATGACAGTCCATCTACATAAAAACAACGCAAAACCTGATACGTTGTTTTGAAACAGTCAGTGGAGGTTAAAGGCTACATTCCTACTTACAAGAATGTGACAGTAAGACATATCCTACTATTCCATATCTGTCCGACCTTTTGCTACCTGAAAAGCGTATTGTGAAAAGCGTACTACGCTTTTCCCGTAGCAACACTTTGGTATGGCCCCTTTTCCACTAGACGGCGATCGGACTGTGCTCTCGCTGCGACCAAAACAGATATGTCTAACCCTCGCTCAAATACTAGGTATATCATTCACAATGTATAAGTGTCACTAATAAGACAACAAAACACACAAAGTGTCAAAGGACTCGTTGCTTTTCTATACAATTCGTGAGCGATGTGTCAAATTTGAGGTCGCAGAGAGAGCGCGGCGAGAGCGCCGTCCTAGTGGAAAGGGGGTATTAAAAACAAGGCTTTCCTCAAACACGTTAAGAATAAGTATTTATAGTAAACAAAGTAGAAACCTCGCCAGGAACTCAGTTTAATTTTTAAGCCATTTGATAAAACTGAACGTCACTTGTTTTTGGGACTGTACTAAGCTATCAATGAGAAATTTTAGGAGAAAAGGTAAAGTAACTTTAAATATTTTCAGGGTTATTTTTTTCTAACCTCCTGCGTACCAGTAGCTAACATACCTTTGTCACTCTCCCACCAACGCCCAGGCACACACCGTGAACTTGTACCTGTAACTATCAACTTTCCAAGGGAAGTGCCTTTGCTCTTTGTCAACAATCATTAAGAGTCAACAAAGTACAAATTTCAAGGATATGATATTACATTTTACAAAGCTGTGTATGAAAAGTATTCAAGATAAAGGCGCCCTAGCTTTTAGTTTCTCTGTGAAGGTTTTGTTTTTCTAATTCTCAGTGTACCTTCGACAACAATGCTTCACTTACCGTGGACTTAAACCTACTGATATCCGCTTTCCAAGGGTAGTGCTGTCGTCAAGTGTAGAAATGACACTTGTCGAGATCCTCCCTTCAACTTTGCGGACGCGAAATGTCCAGGTAGCGAGGAGGAAACGAACAGCACACGAGGAAATGAAGAAAATTTGTTTCCGTGTCGTTCTGTTGTGGTTTTAACGAGCCTTGCGTGCCACGCAGTGTCACTAGCCACATACCGTGTCGCACATTAGCATATGGGAACTGTGTGCAGTAGAGAAAAGTTATAACTCAACAAAAAAGATGATCGTCCCGAACACAAATCCCATTAACACCAAATGTACTTAAATCTTATGATAGCATGAAACAGTTCTAACATTTAGTGCTCAATTGGCGATACGCGTACGTGCGATAAAAAATGAGTTCGGAAAAAGAAGTAGCCTTTATCATGAAGCGAGCGTAGATGTCATGTTGAAATAATAATATTAAGGGGAAAGTGTTGTGTTGTTCCAAAGTATCAGTGTGTGTGTGTGTGTGTGTGTGTATGTGTGTGTTTGTTATGCCATTCTTTCCTTTCGTATCCTACGGTGGATGCTGATTGTTCAGTATCACACCCCCCCCTTCCCTCCACACACACACACACACACACACCACCCCCCAAGCAATACGATGAGTTGTCCTGCTGTCTAGCTCAACCACAGCCGTTTTTTTCTCAAAAAAATGCAATTACATGCCAAAGCCTCATGCATAGCTGTGTCCCCAAAAGGGTAGCCAGTTTAGGTAGCCCAGACAACCACCCCGAGACTTTCATTGACAAGTGCATCAAAGTACTATAGTTGTTTTTCTTAAGTGTCAACATCACGGAACTGTTCAAGCGGAAGACACCTGTCCTGTGAAAGGAAGACAAAGAGTGCGAGGTGCTTTAGTCAACAGAATTCTGGATGACTTGCTCTCGCCATGGCATGGCACGGGCAAATTCTTCGTTGAGATATTTTGTTGTAGCCTCCGAAGCATGCTCTACGAGTAGCGCCTTTTTTTCTAATAGCATATGCTTTTGGTTCTATTACACTGAGGTTGAACTACATGTACAGGAAATCAAATTAAATAGTAACCGAGTTCGGAGGTATGCAATATTAACAAAGGAGGATATGTGGCTACCTTAATGGACATGGTGACGTTAGGACACAGGTATTTCTTCCGTGTCTGGACGATACCATCTCTTTCCCGTGTTGTTGTTGTTTTAGCGACTATACATTGTCATTTAAAATGCCACAAGTGTATTCTAAAACAACAGGGTGTGAATCAGCTGTATTTAAACTATGACGTGTTGTAAATTTGACCGGTGTATGCTATACAACAGGTGTCCATAGATCTAGCTAATCAAAATTTATATCTTTACTAAAATTTAAGTTACCAAATTTCAAATTCGTGCCTAACAAATGTCAGATTTCTACCAAAATTTTCAGATTTGTTCCGAACAACTCACAGACAGATTTCTGTACGGATGTTTTTCACTCAACCGTATTGCCTGGTTGCTGCATTAGCAATGTCGTCTTATTTATACACATAGTTTCTTGTGAACGTGTTTTTTTGTTACTGTCAAACCACTGTATGTGTACAAAGAAACATGACCTCGGGTTGAACCTTACAAAGAGACAGATGAGAGTAGCTGTTTACAACAAGTGATGCACAGCAGGGGCCACAGGTGTCACAAACAAACGCCCGTGATTGGCTACGTCCGATAAAGCATGCGATCTCTCGCAAGTAACGAAACCTGACACTTTGTGGGGAGGGGGGCGCATGTCGCTCAAAACATGAAATTAATGTTTTGGTAAACGTGTTGCCTGCCCGCCCATTACATTAGCACAGGCCAGGGATTTTTAACGGAGGTTGGTCTCAGTTACATCGCAAGCTACAAGACGGCTAAAAAGGCTGTTTTATCCTGGCATATTAGGAAGCATATACGAGAGAGGGAGTACAGATGTGAAAAGTATAACTACACTACTGCTCAAAAATTCCAATAAGAAGAGCACGTTATGATGAGTCACACTAATGCTGTCACAAGGAACTCTACATAAGAGGGCAATATACAATCCAATGTTCGTACATGGTCGTGTGAAATGGAACGTCGGCTATGCGTTTGGAGAGGTCCTCCATACAAAAGTAGCATGCACATGAATAATGTAGTCTAAAACAAGATTAATGACAAGACACGAAATGAGATAGAGATGTACATAGTATTTATGTAAGTCTGTTTATTTCATTTTATTCATTTATCCATGTCAGGGCCACTCGGGCGGTTTTCAATGAGCAGCCCTGCGTACCTAACCTAAAATAAAGGTTCGAATCAACTTAAATGCATCAAAGATAAAATATATTATGCACCATACTAATAATATAAGCAGCTCAATATGATACATAAATTCACCGTAAAAACAAACATTATCTTAGAATTTTAGACTACTTGCACTCCTGTCATCAGAGTAACAAACGGGTAGATATAAAAAGGTTAAGAAACGCTTTAAGGCAATTCAATTCATTATCATCTTCGCCAAGAAGGTAACATGCTAGGTAGCGTTTGTATCTTCTATCAATAGCGTCACATTAAAATGTGTCCCTGATTATTTTCATGATCTATACATGTGGCATATGACTTGAAGCACTATAACTCGCAATGACAAGCGTACTTCTTTGTTAATGATTTAAAAAACGTTTAAACAAACAACACATATATGTTAGGTACATGCTCACCCATGTATACGTACGTTAGTTATCATAAACTAGAATAGCTGTACTAATGTAATGATGCATACGCATTTCGAAACTAACTGTATATGTAAATGTTCTTTATATTTAGTCTTAAGCTAATGCTTTTGTTAAACAGATTTAGTTGCTTTATTCTATTGGTATTGTTATAATAACCAATTAATTTACGGGTTGACGTTTTGACATAATTATCACTGATCCGTATAAAAAGATAAGTTTACTTGATACTGTTTATTCCCCTAATTAGTCATTTTTTTTTGCTTGTGTCTCAGGGTTGTCTCAATGTTGACGTCACCCACAATGCATCACTTACGCAGTTCAGACGGAGAGCTACCATATCGAAAGTCGAAATAAACAAACAAAGCTGTAAAGCTGTTCATTGGTCGTAGATCCCCGCTGTTCCTACTGCCAGTTCGTTTGAGTTCAGAACTTGAACTCAAACGTCTTAAAAAAGAACAAAAACATCATTAGAACCTTTATGAAGTTAAAAGTAAATGTAAACGAACTGTTAACACTTTTGGAACACAGAGGAGACATTAGGAATTCAGAACATGGCTTGAGCATTTTTTTCGTCTTTGGCAGATTTCTGTCAAAATAGGACCACAAGGTATACGCTTGATTCAAAGATGTAACAACATGTACATTTATGATGAGAGTCTAAGAAATGTGCATTAGAAGTGATAGTATTCCTAACTGTACTCAATCAACTAACGGTGTTTCATGAGTTTAAAATATCAAGGTCTCTATAGGGCCACATTGTCAATGGGTAAATAGGATTTGATATATGTGGAGTACTGATTCGAATGTTTAAATCTACTAAAAGCATGCTTCTTCTTTATACGTCCAGCATATCGTTATTACGTCAAATGTCATCCAGTAGGTTGAAATACATGTAGAAACCTGTTGACTCTGGCTGGCAACCTTACTACCCTTTGGCTAGAGACAGGACAGTTATTTTCAAAATAGTAGGGGAATACCACTTATCGGTCGACCGGCAATAAAAGATGAAACCTACCTGAACAAATCGTTCACCTTCATCGTCTTTAGGCTGAATCAGACTCTTCACAGACGGGCGAGGGATCTTGAACTGAAGAGGGTAAAAACAATTACTTAATAGTCAGTAAAAAATGAAACAAAGAAACATGCTTCTTGTACTTTCGTTTATAACAATATAGTGAAGGAAGAAACATTTTTTTTAACTAAGAGTACTTCACTTTTAATAACAAAACACATTCAGAAAAACTGCAGAAGTTGATACGAGTTGGCCAGGAAGAAAGTTATCTGGTCTAGAAAAAACATAACCGTCTTTAAAGTACATTTTGCCGAATCGAGATAACTGAGTGTGTCAGTTTGATATAGATTAGAAAGCTCTATTATAGTATGGCATGTTTTCCACAAAGCACGTAAAATGTAAGAAATTATCATTTTCTTTGAATGTAATATAATTGAACATGCTATGGAGGCTTTATATGGACCTAACAGACACATTTCCAAAACGAACTGCCTGTTAATTTGTTACAGGCTATTTTTCTACTTGTTCGGGCCCCAGTCTCGCCCCCTCCCCAAAATAGCGTTGACAGAGTCAAAAGGAAACCTACCTCTCCGGACGGCACGTTTTCAACACTTGGGTTCCAGAAAGACCTTCCTCTGGCCCGCAGGGAGTCCGTGTATATAGGCGGTAACATATCAGTACCTACGGGCTAAGGAAAACAGGTATTAAAATGAGTTCATCTGTGACAATAATTACCTTTGCCAAGAAGGTTATGTTTTAAGTAGCGTTCGTGTGTATGTGTGCGTGTTTATGTGTACGTGTGTGTGCGAGCGTATGTGTACGTGTGTGTATGTGTGTGTGTGTATTTGTTTGGAAGACCAGTATCACTCGAGAATGCCGGTATGGAATGTATTATTATTCAATATGTGGGAAGGTTTTAATGAGAAATAATTAGATATTTGGCCCCGTAGCGGAACTTTGGTTTTGATATCTGACTTGAAGGCAGTGCCATAATGGCCACGTCTGCCCCAAAGCAAATTGAAATAACGAATAAAAAAAAAAGCGGCCCATAGGCGATTTGAGTTTCTCATGAATAAACATGCAAACAAAACTTGCCCTGATTAAACCCTAACCCATGCCCTAATTGTATCTTAAAACAGATGTATTATCTTGGCAATTATTTCGCAAGGAAAGTTAATTGGACATCAGACCCTTACCACAGGCGGGCGATAGTCGCCACGGCCTTCATTCAGGTCAGTGACCGGAAGGCGATGAAGCGATTGCCACGCCTCTCTAGTGGTGTAGTAGTTGGATAAGGTGACTGCAGGTGCATCGACCCTGTACCTGCAAAATATCGTCCCATTTCATGTAAATCAAACATATTACATATTTCAAGCCATGATTACGATTCAACTGATGACAAACATTCTATCAACCACATACAACGGTAACGAAGGCTAGAGAAGGGATTGGCTTAGCGAGATCGCTGTGGGTAATAAATATTAACTGATCATGATATTTCCATATCAAAGTGTAGGAAAGCAGATCTGAATCAATGTATTTGATGCTAAACAGTTAAAGATAGAAATTATAACTTTATCCTTGTACGGGGGGTGGTGACTTTCGTTCTTCATGGAAATGTATTAAAAAACGCAGTCTCATACACAATGTACTTACCACAGTGACTGCATATCGTTTGATAAAATTGATGTGAATTGAAAAGCTAACATTGCTTCGTTTCTTTTCCATTATTGGCCGTACTTTGGTACTCATTTTTTCAGACTTTACAAGTCATCTTTCAATCAAGGTATCAAAAGCTAAGGTCACGAAGGCTAGATGGTAGTTTAGCAAAATTGCTACGTCATACATATGTTAGCAGATAATTTTTGACGCTACCTCATTTCTCTCCTCTTCTTTGCCAAACGCCTGGACCTCTTCGCCATGCACACAACCACCATCAGTACGATCACCAACACTGCACATGCACAGCCTGCTGCAATACCGATGACGTCCGCTTGGGTCAAACTGATCTGACAGCGCTCCCCACTGTACCAGGCACCCTGTATTGCCGGGCAGCTGCGCAGAGTAGAGGTAATCAATGAATTCAAATGAGTGCAAAACGTTTGGGTTGTGCCTAGAGGCGGTTTACCTTACCGGTTATGCCAAACAAACAAATGTTTAACAATATATTCCTTACAACAAAACACGACACAATGGGACATAGCACGGCACAACACGATGTGAAACTCTTTGAATTTTGATAAATCTTTCAAGGATCAATTAAACATTAGAACGTTTTGACTTTTTTGTGTTCGATATGAAACGAATAGTTAAGATAATGTTTACTACTATCTTGTGGTAAGGAGACGTTTACATGACATAAGTTTAGCACTTACTTGCATCTTGGTCTTCCCTCTTCAACGTTAAACTCACAGGTTCCAGTGTAGCAATAGTTTTCCTCACACTGACATTCCGCTACCACAGCTCCAGGATAGGGCTCACTCCGGGCACACATGCCCCCCTCCCCACATGGCAAGTCACATGACTCTCCAAACACTTGGTCCAACTCTGTGATAGATTGAGGTCAAATGACAACAATCAAAATTTGTATTGAGGACACAAACGCACACGTGCATGTTTTGGTTCACTGTTCTACGCTAAATTCGATGAGAGTTACTCCTTATCGTTCTCTAATTGGGAGACGTTTGGAAGGAGAGAGTGGACCTGGTCCGGGCAAGCAGCCCGCGATGATGATGATGATTGGCCGATGTAAATTTGATGCTTGGTCTTTATGTATTTAATTTTCAGAAACGAATATTTTATCTTGTACAAGAATTGTACAAGGTACGAAGTATGGTATCTACTAGGGCTGGGTACCGGTACAGAAAATTCAGGTCCAGGTCCGGTTCAGGTCCAAAGGATCAGGTCCAGGTCCGGACCTGGACCTGTTTCAGTATGACTCATACCAATGGTCCATTTCACTAGAAAGAAATCTGTTTGGTGGTGTATTAGACTTACACTGGTGTCTTAAAATCCTACAACGCTAGCTGCACCTGTACGATTGGCTGTAAAACTTGGTAGAAATTATTATAAACTCTACTCTACTTCACTCTTGTTATTTTTTTCCACCTGCAAGCGCCAAAACGTTTGAATGCCTAATAAAATAATCTGTTAAATTTTCAATCGGTCCAACATTTGGTCCACCCAATTTTTTCAGGTCCGGTTTTTCTGGACCGGTCCAATAAGAAAAAACGGTTTTGTACCGGTACGCTGTACCGATACCCAGCCCTAGTATCTACTGTACTGGTACGAAACTAGAGTACTATTCCATAAACCTAATGTACCTAAAAGAGTTTGTAGTATGTGATGGACAGTTTTAAGAATTTACAAATGTGAGAAATGTGAGAAACTTATTTTTATACTGTTGAGTGCTTATGCTGAGTGTGGAGCACAGGTGGCTCAATGGCGCCCACCTTCTTCATTGAGTGTAGTCGGCTCTAGGCTGTCACTACTGGTGACATTTAGTGCCGAGTCAAACGTCCCACTGGTGATTGCCCTCTGAAGATTCGTCCTCGCCGCCTGATGAATGTTGGAGTCAGGTTCCGAGCCTTCCACGGTGAAAACAGCTGCGTATCTGGCTTGAACGCTACCGGGGCTAAAGGAGATCAAAGATGTGACTTGTGACTACATTAACAAACAGCACGCTTGTGTGGTATGTGATGGTACGTATGTTATAGTTGAACAGTGATATAGTAGCCTCACTGTGTCAGGCTTTTAGCAGCCGTTCAACTGTTGATGCCCCTGAAGAGGAGAAGACCCCAAATTTTATCAAGGGGGAAATAACGAAATACGTACACGAGCAGATAAAAATATTTAGCATACAATTAAAAGCATGTTTAGAGACGCAATAAAATCATGATGACACCTCGAAAATGTTTTTATGGATAGACAAATATTACTAGGAACCAATAGGTAGCATAGAGATCAGAAATATCAAGCGATATCAATTTGAAAAGTTCAGAAGACTGAGCAATTGGTATTAGATCTGCCTATAACAGAAATTACAGACGAAGATTGTGTATCATATACTGTAAATGCATTTAAGTTTGCGGGGATTTAATTTCGCGGTAGCGGGAAAAGGGCCTTTTCGCGATCGATTTAAGTTCGCGGTAACACCATAGACTGCAGTCTAACACTATAATAGAAAAATGTTCGCGGTGTTTTTAAGTTCGTGGTGAAGTGGTCACCGCGAAAACCGCGAACATTAATCCACTTCGAACATTTCTGCATTTACAGTATTGTCTGTACTTACACGAAGCGAATGATGATGATCTCGATGAACCCTTGAATTCCGGAATAGATGATATACAGCTGGCGGTAATGAGATGATAATTTGATAAACGTTAATGAATTCAAACTTACTGTAAAATCACACCATTCACAATTACGGTCCCATTAATTATACAAATATCGATCGCGACTGCCGTGCAAGGGTCAGGCTTCTCAGTCGAAGATGTCCACAATGACATTGCGACCATCTACCACCATCTAAAGAGATGGACAGATGCCTTTATACAACAAACTAGGAAGCAAGCATGACTAAAACTTAGTGATAAGTGGTGTGATATGCTGGCTGAAGAAACAAAGTATAACATAATTTTGTGTACTCACCGATGTTTTCAGCTGTGTAGATAGTTCCATATACTCTGGTGAATTTGCGTCGTTGTATTCAGGCTCAAAGACTCTGTCCATCGTTATTTGCGCAGGCACAAACTTCCGCGGTTTTGCTACAAAGTAACAAAAATCCATCATTCGTCATGTAAAATGGGCTGCATCATCATGTGCACTTTAAATTCCACGAAGGAATACGAGAAAATGATATGAAATAAGTCACAGTGCATACGAACTTACGTCCAGCAGTAACAGTCATTGGAGTTTGTGTCGTTGGAGCTGCTGTGCTATTGACTGTGGTAGCTTCTGCTGTCGTGGTAATTTCTGCGATTTGTACATATAAAAGTGTTTATTGAAGAAATGTATCCTATTTGTGAATACTCATAATAATCTTTATTGCAAATTCATGCCAGAGGGCTAATTGCATACAGAGTAAAGTAGTAGTATTAACCAAGGTGCCATGTTTCACCAACCTGTAAAGAGTAAGGCATTGTATTATTAGTCAATCACTTCTGATTTTTTTTCCTAGCACGATTCGTGTATGAGGAAAATGATTTTACCTATGCATTCGTTTTTGTCTTTTGTGTATACATAGAATTTTAATAAATTACCGTCAACATGTTATAAATATACAAAATAGAAAGTCATTATTGTATATCTAAATATACGGGTATACAGGGAAATACCAATAGGATTAACATATTTAAGCTCTCAGACACGCTTGACTTCTCCTCGTCCAATATATGTATCATCTCAAATGCTCATTTCTTGAACTTTAAAAAATTATCTTCAACACAAATTTCTTTCCGGGCCAATGTTGAATCAATACATTGAAACTCTCTTTACTCAGTGGTCACCACGTAACAAGACCGTAAGGCCTCTTCAAGAAGTGCCCGAAGGCCAATGCAAGATGACAAGTTACATGAATAACACAATAGCAGCACCTCTTGTCCCTTGGCCAGAAACTTAATGATTGAGATTAGCTAAACTGCTCACTAATCAACAATAGTAAGGACTAACTGATTTATTTGTAGAAGCAGGGGTATCTCACCTGTACATACTGTGCCATTACCAAAGTAACCGGGAAGACAGGTGCAGCTGAATGAACCAGGTGTGTTCGTACAGTCAGCGTTGTCATCACAGTTGTCAATGTCCTCCTCACACTCACGGACATCCACACAGCTACTCCCGATGTAGCCGGGCTTACATCGACAAGTGAAGGAACCTTCGGTGTTCATACACACGGAGTTTTCTGTACATGTATCGTTGCCATTTGCACATTCGTCTTCATCTGAAATCCAAAATTATAAGTCTTTAGCATCAGTCTAATGAATCTACTTTTGTGTCTGAATGATTTTCTGTATCTTAACTTGCACACATTGAAAGATTACTTACTACTTATTCTTTCAGTAAAGGGAATTGTGAAATGTGTGTTTTTGTCATCTTCGTTATATCTCAAAGTGCACCAGAGTTATCATTAGCCCGCCGTTTTGCTATGCCTTTAAAACACATCTTTTAAAATCTGCGTAAGCATTTTGACTACATGTAGTTCTATAAGCAGACAACTGATTAAACGTGTCGTTAAGTAACGCAGGGCATGGAAGACGTATGTTGATTGTATTGCTGCCCCTAAGGCCGGTGAGGCTACGAGACCGGTGAGGTGAAAGTAACTTAGATTTACGGAGATAGTTGTCTTGTCATTCTGAATGGATAGCACTATCTAGAGAATTAAGAGGATTGGGCACAACGAAATATCGCTCATCGAGACCCCCTATAATTATAACAATGGTAAAAAGTAGGAGCAGCAAAATAACAGAAATGTAATGATAGCGACTTAAGAAAAGAAGAAATAAATGACGGAGATAATAGTAAGGACAAACTGACTCAGGGGTAGCTCACCTGTACAGACTGTGCCATTACCAAAGTAACCGGGAAGACAGGTACAGCTGAATGAACCAGGTGTGTTCGTACAGTCAGCGTTGTCATCACAGTTGTCAATGTCCTCCTCACACTCACGGACATCCACACAGCTACTCCCGATGTAGCCGGGCTTACATCGACAAGTGAAGGAACCTTCGGTGTTCATACACACGGAGTTTTCTGTACATGTGTGTTTGCCATTCGTACACTCGTCTTCATCTGAAAAAAATGACAAGCAAAATCACTGGCATCAGTCTAATGAATATATTTTGTGGGAAACCGTCAGCATCCTTTTCTGAGTCATTTTCATTTGCATAACGATGGCTTACTAGTTATTGTTATAGTGGGCTGTAAAATGTTAAGTTCTTGTCATATTGGAATACCAAACTTGATGCCAAATTAAATATTTAAATTTTTAGGTGTACAACCCTTTGGTAGATTTAATACTGAGTAGTCAATGCTATCGAATAAAATACTGTTGGGTATATCTGAAAATTTCTAATGTTTAAAAGAATAAAATGAAACACTAGCTTATTCTAAACTATATTCTAATAATTTCAAAAGGAAATACATTTGACTACTTTACCAATCACATTTGTACTACTGTATGGATGCTCTAGCAATAGTGAGTAGGTGTTCCACAAATACGTTGATAGCAAAAATTTGCTTCAGGAAAACGAGTGTAAAAAAAGAAACATAAACCTGTGTGATGGTTATTAATCATACAATGTTTCCCTGTGCTGTGTCGCATGAATTATCATTTTCTGTTTGCCTGTGTTCCAACTATTGTCCCAGCTTACCTTCACAGTGTGTTCCGTTGCCTGTAAAACCAGCTGAGCAGGTGCAAACATAGTTGCCCTCTGTATTTCTGCATGATGCCTGTTCATGACAGTCAGCTTGGCCACTTAAACACTCGTTCACATCTGACAACAAAGTAGGTCGTTTCAATTAGTCCAAAGGCCAGGTCACCGAAAAAAACAATTTTGGTACCGAGCAGAAGGACAAAGGTTGCATTACTTGTTTTTGGAAAGATTTATTCCTTTACTTCATCATTATGCATGATAACAAAGTCAAATGCCCAGCTTTATAGAAATTATCACACGATTTTGTGACGTACCTCGAATCAGTTGTTTATAACAGGCTATATTGAATGTGGTTATGTATACTTGAATAACATTTCCTCAAAGGAAAGTTTCATAACAAGTCATTTTTATATAAGTCGTACTTATAAATTCCAGTCATCGTAACTGATAAATTGAATCGCAAAGGTAATGAATATACGTTAACATGTGTCTTGTCATCTTGCCAGGAATACATATTGACATTTATACAATTATCAAAATAAACAATAAAGTAAGACATTGTAGCAAAAGCTTGTTTTATCTGCAAAGCATATGACATTCAACCTAACATAGACCATTTGATTGGACATCCTTATGTTATAAATGAAATTGATCAATGCCTATATCAGACTTCTATATCTATATCTTGAACCTTACGTGTGCATATCCAGTCGGTGCAACTGAATAACTGCGTATTGCGACAATATGTTGATTGCTTACCTGCACATGTTCTCCCTGTACCAGTGTACCCGTCATTACATGTACAGGTGTAGGACCCAGCGTTGTTGGTGCAAGTTGCGTTTCCATCGCACGGACTATTTCCGTTTTCACATTCATCGATGTCTGTGGCGGGATATCAAGCAAAGCATCAAGTGAAGAGAAACGAACATAAGAAAATCTTTTAAAATGGACGTGTATTTTATTTTATATATATAAGATCGCCTTTCTGATGTATTGTCTGAACTAGACTTGAACTATATGTTCTCCATTCATATCCAAGACTCTACATCATGGCACCCTTCTTTTACCATGATAGTAAATTATTGTATATTGATCTACTTAAACATTTCTTTATGATTTGGTATTGCAGACGATTGGTATACTGCAAGAAGGGTTGGACTAAAATGGGTCTGACATGAAGATGTACCATTTTGATACTTTACACTTGACAATATCTCTTGGGGTACGTAGATGTCGCACAAAGCAACGATAAACAAGAGTTCGTAGACCTCAGGCCTGCATGAAATGTATTAGGTGTCTGTAGACCTATTGTGTATTTTTTTTCCTTTTCGTCCCTGGTTGCGTATTTTTACCGTGTTGGTTGTGCACCATGCAAAAGTCTGAAATTCCATTTTCAGAATGTGTAAGTTTGGGCATGGATGAACATTAATTATTTTGGATTTCTTAAGCATGTAACCAACCACAGTACCTTAAAGTTATTGAGACGACTTTTCCTACCTTTTTTGGTCTCAGAGTCAGATGGCCCATGTAGTTGTTCTGTCACATATGATATATTCAGTACTGATATCTTCCTATTTCAATGTACTGACCTAATGCAGCTGCTAAATCTCCTTATTGTACCAATGATATTCATTAAAGATTTATTTCTGGAGTGTTATATCACTTGACACTGGAAGGTTATTTGCATAATTTGAAAAATTATATTTTTACAGTAGTTCCATAGACAATATGAATAGTGGTAGGCCCCATCCAGCAGCATTAGGGTGGTATGATATTTTGTTCAATCCGTCCAACTAAAACCTAAATCTCCTGAAGTACCTAAGCCAAATTTTACAGCAGAATTTACTACTCAAAATGTCCTTGTCAATCCCATTCATAAATGGCAAGCTGCTGGCAACTTTAAAAAGTTCAGAAAGCTGTCGTAGTCAGAGTGAACACCCAGCAAACATCCCCCCAAATCAATGAGCAGCTGCTTAGAGGAGGAAACAATTTCATCATATTTTTGCAGTGACAAAATGCAACAAACGATACCAAATTTAAAACAAAACAAAGCCTCTACCACTTAACCTTGCCCGTACTATAGATTAAGCAGGCCCCAAAATCAAGCAAATATGACTAGCCCCAAACTACAAATTACCTGCATACAATACGGAAATGGCATCCCCAAAGAAACAACAAGAAACAGGAAAAATCATACACATACCTTTGTCTTACACTCAAGCTCTATACATTTTTCCTCCACTTTAGAAAGTTGTATCTTCTGCTGATTGCCAAACATGGTAAAGGAACTTGTACCAGAACATTAAACCCAGTACTACACAGCTCTCAAAACACCACAAACTCGGACTAAGAAGCAAACTCAAACTGTACCTAACAAATACAGCAACAGATACTAGACTAAGTATATCATCTGGCAGGTCAGACACTGTTGATACAAAGTAACCTGATACATTGAAGGTGGCCCAGGCCAGATGATGGTTCTAGGTGTAAACTTAAAGACCTCTCAATCAACCAAAACAGATGATGGTTCTACCCAACCCAACCGTCAGCAACCAAGCAGGTATTGGGGGGATGCCCCAACCACACCAAAACAGGGTCAACCTATACAGTATCAAGTTCAAGCACTAGGAGGCCCAAAATCAAACCTCACCACCAGGACAACACCAACAACTCACGTACCAAATAGCAACACAATGGCACCTTGCGTTCCAGAGATACAGCGCACGCCCCGTGCCCGCACAAAAGGTAACCTAAAATGTCAAGTTCAAGCACCAAGGGCGCCAAAATCAAAATTGAGAATTATTCACCCATCGCCGACACATGTGCCAAATATCATCGCGCCAGCACCAACCGTTCAGAAGATATAACTCCGGAAATACCCCTCCCGGACACAAAATTCGACCTGCCGGGTCAAGTTCAAACGCGGCAAGGCCCAAAGTCAATCATAGGCAACAGGCAACAACCCCCCACCTATGCATCAAAAATCGTTGCAATCGCGCGTATCGTTCCGGACACACAGCGCCAAAAGTGCCCCCAAAACACCAAAAATGCCACCTGCAATGTCAAGTTCAAACGCCAGGAGGCCCAAAATCAAACCTGAGTGTCAGGCGACCACCCCCAACCCACGTACCAAAAATCGTCGTGCTCGCACCATCCGTTCTCGAGATACAGCGCCCTAAATCCCCAGCTTCCAAATTTTCCCACGCCCGTGAAAACCATACCTGCATACATGCAGGTAACAATGCTAGTGTAAATTCAACCATATACATTCCCCTAACCTTACCTTCACAGTTTGTGCCGGTCCCGTTGTATCCGGCATTGCAGGAACAGGTGAAGCTGCCCACAACATTGGTACATGTTGCTTGTTCATGGCACTTTTCAGAGCCATTGATACACTCGTCGACATCTGAAGATAACAAAAATTCCTTTGATCGTGTTTTCTAAAATCTATCTCTGCATTTTACGAAGACTTGTTTTACGTCACTCTTCAGCTCTGCATGAAAACTATTTTCGTTTCAACATATTTCACACGAATAATGAAGTATGAATTACAATTGAAACTTTACTTAAGTTTACGTGTTAAAGAATCTGCCATGCTGAAATTTATATTTGAAAAAGGAAAAGTTTTAATACGAAAGCAGAACATAATACAGAATATGACGAAAAGGTACATACCAGCACAGAAGAACCCGTCGCCGATATACCCATCACGACAGGTACAACTGAAGCCGCCTTCAAAGTTGACACATTGTGCGCTGTCACTGCAATTCTGGGCAGGACTTCCGAACGTGCACTCATCATAGTCTGATTCGTAAAGAAAGAATACCATGTAAGCTCAACAGCCCACAAGGACAAACATCTGTTCCTCTTATTGTTAGAATATCAAAATTTGATCGGAAAGTATACATTGTATTTGTTGTTTTCGTAAAAAAAAAACGTTTTTCTGTCTTTTCATTTCATTACTTCACAATGACCAGGCATTGTCCATCAGGACACACTTTTATAGCAAATTGATCTCTAGAGGGTTACGTGACTTTCACTTTTTTAGATTTGTTTAGTTTACATGCGCAATTATGTATATTTTGTTCTTGTTCTTTGCAGATCCAATGCTATATATGGGCAGAAAAAGTAGTATACGTTGTAAGCACCTTCTTTGTTTCAGCGTCTTTGTGGAGAATTTGATTTTACGGCTTTTACGCTGTAGACAAGTTGTCAAGTAAAAAAGGAATAAAACAGTGTCGGTTAAAAGATGTATAAAACTATGTCAGCCCATCTAGGTTTCCCTTCGGCGCTTTATGTTCCAACTCACAAGTACCTTAAACTTTACATGTTGACATGACAACATAATGGTTTTCTTACCTGTACAAAAAGTGCCGTTACCCGTAAAGCCCTGCCTACAGCTGCATGTGTAACCGCCCTGGTCATTGTTGCAGAAGGCGTTGGAGTCACAGTCGTTCAGGTCATTGTCTGCACACTCATCAATATCTGTCAAACGGTGGGGAGAATATTATTTTTGAACTGTCTCAATTTAACTAAAGTCATAATGTACAGAAAAAGATTTGTTTCATTACGTTAATGTGGCTCAATTTAGAAATATAAGAAACAGCCGCCTCTTTTAATGGTTGTCTAATATGGAAAATGTAGTAAACACTTACGAACAGCATCACACAAACTGATATAAATAGAACATGACGATATCTGTTATTGTTAGTTTTATGTGCTGTACGACTAATGCCTTACCAGTACATGTGCGACCATCGGTACTAATCGTGTAGCCACGGAAGCAATCACACGTGTATCCACCGTCTGTGTTGTTGCACAACTGGTCGCAGGCATTCAGTGTGTCGCTTGAACATTCATCAGTGTCTGAAATTAAAGGGCCATTTCTGTATCTATACATATTTATATAAGGATCATCCAGGCCAGTTAGCATAGATACTGACAACAGCAAAAAACAATCCAAAATTGCCAATATTTGAAAATTAATATTGGCAATTACAATATTCAAAACGTATAACAGTGTCTGCATGTATGATGTCAAAGAATAGTTCAATGGCACCTGGTGTACCTGGTGTACCTGACAACTGCTAAATCATTTAGCTTACGAGAGAAAGAATACACACGGGAACATATTCTTCAAATATTATATTACTTATACAAATGGACACCATGAAAAAACGTAGATTATCTCGAAACTACGGGTAAACGACATTGCAAGCTACATACGAATGCAGTAACTGGAACATAGAGATCGGGCATCACATCACATCACCCAACTACAATACTCCTCTGAAGGTTACTCTTCGTCCTGTAGTAATTATTGCTTTGACTCATTTTCTAGATAAACCTTAGTCCTACTCCGTTCTTGATAACAAACATCTACATTTGTATCATCCAGCTTACCATTGCAAACTGTTCCGTTGACAACATCGTAGCCAGCGAAACACAGACACTTCTCGGTTCCGTTCTCTGTATCCACGTAGCACTCTGCGTTTGTGCAGACGGTGCTCGTGCAATTTGCAGAAGCTGAAAAATGAAATTGATAAAACCATTATATTCCATATAAAAAATAAAACTATGAAATGCAGGGCACACTACAAAAGTACATTCCATAGAGGCAATCAACTGCTTTGTGAAAGTCATCCCAATATTAGTCATATGAATAATTGATAAAAAGCCATTTGTTTTTAGCTGAAGGGCAGTGATCTGATGTTAATCAAAGAATACAGCACAGCTAAGAATGTTACCTAAAATATATCTTCCGTTGTATGGTCTGATCAACATCTTATTTTTCAAACATCTTAAAAAAAGCTCAAGGAGGAAATGCACATTACCTTGGCACAATTCTCCAACCTGCGTGAACCCAGGAGCGCATGAGCAGTTGAATACACCGTCTGTGTTTGTGCAGACCTGTTCACAGTCGTCCAGCCGCTCTGCACATTCGTCGATATCTACAAAAATATAGTATATCATTTAAGCTGGGTCATCATTGTTGATGGTAACCTATTGCAAGTTCACGCTATAATAGTGCATTTCTAATCATAATCTAGTATGGTACTTATTGTTTTGTGTTGTATAGCACTTAATTCTTTTGGTTACGGATGAGTATATTTTACATGATTAGTCTTAGTTATAATCTTGAAAGTAATTATGTGGAAATATTACAACAAAAGCTGCTGGACAATACTTCATATAGCCGGTCCGGTTGATGTCGTCATGCATAGCGCAGTTTAAACTGTCGAAAATACTGTGGTGAGATAACTGTGGTAGTCATTGATCTACATGTTTTCAGCTAAAGGGTAAAGTATAAAACGAATAATTTTACCGTCGCACTTGAAACCATCGACTGCCAGTCTGTATCCAGCGTTACATCCACAGTAATAACTTCCTTCAGTGTTGACGCAGTCGTCATCGCATTTGCCATTGCCAATAAGGCACTCATCAATGTCTGTGGAGGATAGCATCATGTAAATATTACTAATTGTATTTCAAAATCTGCTTTCAATTTTGCATGTTACGTGAAAACAATTTTTGTTTTGTTTTTCATGTTCATCAAAACCACTATCTCTCCTTATGTTTACATTGCATTCTCTATTTAAATATCTGACTCTTTTGTCCTCGCTGCCACCTTTAACAAGTCAATTATACTTAAAGGGTGCGTTAATTGGAGAAATGTGTACTGTTTTAGAAGACAACAGATATTTTTTAATCAGAAATGATGTGGACTTACCTGTGCATGTCCTACCGTCTCCTTGGTACCCATTGTAACATGTGCAGTTGTATCCTCCAATCAGATTGGTGCAGACGGCTTTTGTGTCAACGTCACAATCATCTTCTCCCCTCACACATTCATCGATATCTGTAACAACGAAGCATGTAATGTTTCTACTGTTTTTACTACAATTTAACATTCTAAAAATGCTATATGATTCTCTCTTGATTTCGTATATACGAATTGATTGACATTTTAAGGTTGACCGCTGCATTACCATAGATACCCGCCAGGAGGCCAATTATTTCTTCTTTTCGCCAACCCCTACAGACATATCAAATCTCATAACGACTTCTCGGGTTCTGCTGTCAACAGACATATAAAAACATAACCTTCTCGTCGAAGGTAATAAATATCAGCTAAGACAACGTCACCATGGTAATAATTTTTCATTGCCACTGTTGATTTAGTGTAATAGCAATCCTAAAAACGTGATCGTTCGTATTATATTCTGATTAAAAATTTCGCCTTCTACGAAAGAACCCTAGGCCTGAAGGAATCATACGTGATGATTGATAAAAAATTGTTATCTAGAAATTGTTATCTAGATTGTTATCTAGAAGATAGCAACAGTCTATTGTTCAGACGTTTGTTTCTGTTTATCTATCAGGAGAAATGTAAAATGGCTACCTTCACACTGAATCCCGTTTCCGGCGAACCCTTCGTTACAGGAACAGAGGAAAGATCCTGGGGTGTTTCTGCAGGTTACCTCCTGTGCGCAGTTACTTATATCCCTTGTACACTCGTCTACGTCTGTATAGAACAGTTTGCAAAAATAATGCTGTTGAAATGTTAAACTGGACATAAAGTAATATCATACGCACTTGCCTTATTTTTATTTGTTCGTATTTCTATTCAAACCCAGTCCCTCCGGCTCCAGATGTTACGCCCTTGCCTTGGGAAACATACTTATCACCAGTTCTTCACCTAAATCTATTTTTTAAAAAGTACCTAGTTTCGATAATGTACGTTCTATCAAGGTTCTGTATTTGAGAAGAGCTACGCCTCTAGCCCGATAAAGGATCAACCATATTTACTAATGAGATTCAATGGCGATGTGTATTACTCAAATAAATCTGTCAGAGTATGGAGCTTTCATGCTCCATTACAAAACTGGTGTTTCACGACATGAGCCGTTTTCGGGTATACAAAACAAACTCAGTACCTCCAGACTCTGAGTCAACAACTCTAACCACAGGGCCACTGTGACACCAGTCACCATAATCTACAACATTTCACAAAAGAATGAAATCCCTATACCTCACCTGTGCAACTCTCTGTACCGATCCCCTCGTATCCCTCTGCACACAGGCAGATGTAAGAGCCCTCCGTATTGGTGCAATGGGCGTTCTCGGTGCAGTTGTTTAGAGCAGCATCGGAACACTCATCAAGATCTGAAGAGTTACCAACAAGTTAGTTTAGATATCATGTCTTCACCATTCCTCCATACAATTAGTTACTACATGACACGGTATATCTTAAATCAACCCCCCTTACATTTGTAGGCGACAATGAATAGCATTACGCAAATTGTCGATGTAATTGAAATGTTCATTATGAGCTTATCATGTAACCTCACTTTTTCATTTCATGAACCACTTTTTTGTAACCACGAAGGGTTCGGTCGTGGTCTTCTTATTACAGCATAGAAGTTGTTGTGATACCAACATATGGTGCCATATTACTGCGAGCTTATCAGGTTTTGTACACTTCAAACGCTGTTCCTAACAGATGATGAAGTATTTCCATACAGTTCTAAAATGGTATGAAGGCTATATAGACGCTAGGTCGCACTGACCACATTATATATCAGATCACACCAGATGTGATAACATGAAAAGCTAGGGTTAAAAGTAAACACCGTAACAAACCTTCACAAGTGATCCCATCTCCTACATAACCACCCCTACACGCACAGCTGTAGGACCCAGGGTTATCTATACAGATCCCCAGGCCCGGGAGACAACTGTCCAGTAGCTCATCACACTCGTCCACGTTGGTACAGACTGTCTCGTTGCCGCGGTACCCAGTGTTGCAGCTGCAGCTGTAAGAGCCGATAGTGTTGGTACATTCCGCATGTGTGTCGCAGGTGTCCGGTTTATCACACTCATTGGTGTCTGCCATGTGAGAAGATAACAAAACAAAGATGATTACTTAAGAAAATGAAGTGTGAAATGGCCGAGTTGCTAGAATACCACACGCTAGATCAACGGGTTATCTGTTCGATTCCTGTCATTTCTGGTTAGACTTTTGTTTTTGGATAAGGTCCTTCACACTATTTTCTCAATCAACCCTTGTGTAAATGCATACCTGACGTTGCGTAGGTAGGTAAAATATGGTAGGACAACAGCAGTGGACTCCCCCTCCCAATACATCCCCCTTACAGCGGTGATTTAACAAGCAATTGCTCCAATGACCTCAAAGGCTATGAAACCAAACATAGGGTAGTAATTCTAGGTAGGAATTCTATCTAAAGTTGAAATTGAAATTCAAAGCATTGTCGAAATATCCGTCTCCAAACAAAGAAAGATATTTTGTTGCAGCATCAGGCACAACCATTGGTGGCATAGGCGCAGTTCGTCAACATGAATGTCAGTTTATAGCTGATAGTCTAGGTTCTATTATATTTCATTTGGCCAACCTCGTCATAAAGAACCTCTAAGACAGTGCAATGATAACGAGTTCACACAACTTACCCTCACATTTGCGCCCGCTACCTTCATAACCAGCTTTACATGTGCACGTGTAAGATCCAACTGTGTTTTCGCACACTGCATTGCGATCACAGGAGGCACTAATCGCGCACTCATCAATATCTGGAACAAAGAATAGTTTTATCTTGAAGGTAAAACTTTTAATAAGTACAAATATCATTTTAGTGTCCAGAAACTATAATCATTAAGATACATGTGAAAAACAAGCTTTAACTTTTGCTTTACTTTTGTTTCAAACACGCGATTTATCTCTCGTTACCGCCGAAAAAAACGGAGGTATTATAATTGCCTGGTATGTATGTTTGTTTGTGTGTCATCAGTTATGCAACCTGCCCTAATTTTAGGCAGATGTTATATAATATCTATAGCTGGACATCTGGTTTGGTTCACCTCCACAGTAAGTTCCGTTGCCAAAGTATCCGGTATTACAGGAACAGATGAAGCTGCCCTCTGTGTTGATGCATGTTGCCGTATTTGCACAGCCGGCTGAGTCACCAGCGCACTCGTCTATGTCTAGAGAAAGTTTACACAGTCTTAATGCAATCTTTCTATAACAACTTGAATGATATAGCAGAAGTGGATAAGTTTAAATGAAACCAGTCATATGAAAAAGATATTGTTTCATTGATCAAAATCCTTCTACTCGTCCCTTAAAGAATGCAAACTGTAGACGTGTGTAGTGAAACACCGTAGGTCTAATATTATTTCATATATCTACAGGGAGAAAGTCGGTAAATATGTTTAAAACTTTGTGTGTGGATTTCAATAGAAGTAGTCACTGGGTACATAAATGAAGTAGGATAGGGATAGTTAAGAAACATTAATAAATATAGGAATGATATACTTATGATATAATGAAGAGTCAATAAGTGAATAAGTGAGTGAGTAAGTGAGTGAGTGAGTGAAAGAACAATTGATAAAACGGTAGACAGAGCAAGACTTCATATCCAACAATGACCTATAAGGCATTGTGATGATATGATATGATATGATATGATATAAACATAACACTAACCAGTGCAGTTGAGACCGTTGCTGTCCATGGTGTACCCATCATCACACCCACAGGTGTAGCTTCCTCGGGTATTCTCACAGTTATGGAGTTGTTCACACAGCTGACCCTGAACGCACTCGTTAATATCTGCAAAAACAACAACTAGATGTTAAACGATAACGTATAAACACCTCAATTGAAAAATGCTACAGCACCTCTGAACAGCCTGTGGGTTTTTTAACGTTGAGAAAGAAAGCGTAGTCTTTAATCCTTTATTAGCTACGATTGTGCAAACAGCAATGCTACATTTTTGATGTTCACAATTATGTAAATATTCTTATCGAGACCACCACGCCGTTCTGATAGTCTGGGGGATAGTTGTATGACAAAAACAAGAATAATTGTTCATTAGAATCAAATGGCGAACCTATCACAAGCTACACAGATTTCAACATGTTTTTATCTCATTATTCTATCCAAATGCAGTTGCCACTTCTGCTTCTTGGTTAGCTTATATGTCAGTATGTGGAAAGATATGTAGCCAGTTTGCGCTAATGGAGAATGTAACCCAAAATTGTTCAGGGTGACCATTTCGACAATTGGGTGAGTTTCCCTATCTCCACGTCAATAGGTTAACTCCTACCTACGTTGCTCCTGGTACTGTTTGGTAAGCCATTCCCTTCTGGACATGTGGGTACAATGAGGTAACAGGGAATCGTGAGGATGCTAGATGTAACATACGATAGTATACTGTCATTATGCAAAACAAAAACGTCGGTACAACTGACCATAGCACTTTTCACCCGTTCCATCCAGACCAGAAGGACAGGGTCCACAGGTAAAGCCTGCTGCAGGTGCCACGTTATCTGTACACACCACACCTGGATAGCACGGGTCTTCCTCACATTCATTCTTATCAGCCTCACAGAACTCTCCCGCGTAGGCTTCAGGGCAGGAGCAGGTAACAACCTGTTGAACAAGACCATAGTATGTTAAGGACAAGCGATAGAAAAGACGTAGGCTCTATTGCGGAAGGTGAGTCGCTAATTGACTCAATATTGTCCTTGACCTTTGCGTTTGCAACACTTACCCACATACAAAATATATCAGCACAGTCTATCTAGATCATCGAAAGTCATTGCTCACGAGATGTCACACACACACACACACACCTCTATACCTCTTGAGCATATTCAAGCATACAACATAGACACATAGTCAAACAGTTTTAAAAACGCAGTTACGAATGTTCGTACAATACTGAAAACATATTTTGATCATAAACATATCATTTAACTTAAAGAAAACACTGGAAGGTCAGAAATCAAATAGTAGAAAAGCGACTGAAATTGCCATTGTCTCTGAGACTTGTGCTCATATGGGGGACAATATGAAATATATGTTATCAACATATACTATCAACGAATTTCATAGGTGCTAAAAAATTGGACAAACCTGAAACTGCCCCACAGGGTTGATCTCTCCAGTAAAGTCGACGGTGACAAAGTTGCAGGTTCCGCCGTTTCTACAGTCACAGAGTTTCACCATCGGGTAAGACGACGAGGATGCACCCTTGTCGTCTTTGGCAACTATCTCTAGTTGCACGGGTAGGATACTGGTCGGTCTCCAGCTAAGGCTACCAGTAACTAAAGAAAAAGGAATTTGAAGATCTTACGAATTCGGGAAATATTAGAGTTTTCGTCTCTTGTTTAGTTGTATTACATCAGTCATAACGTTTTTTTTATCAAATACGCTCATTGATAAGTGCAGATAGACCAAAAACAATACCTCCTGAAGATCATGCTTCTTCCATTTACTCCATGATGTGGACTGTCATTTCAATATTAACGACTAGTTCTACCACCTAATTAACACTGCTTCCTGCCACTCCAGTACGTCTGACGTCTGAATTCATCTCCCCACTCACTTTCTGACACTCTACTGGCAGTGTATTTACTCATTCAGACAATAAAAGTAAACACGGACACACACCAATATGACAAACAAAAACGTGAATAAATTTGTGTGAAAAAATACAAAGGAATGCCTCATGAAAAAGAGGAGAAAATAGTTTCATTAAAAGGCTGGCTGATATTGCAAGACATACTTACCAGGATTGATGGTCGCTCCAGGTATGGTACTAACGTTGGCTATAGAATACGTTACGGGATTGCCTTCAGGGTCCTCCGCAGTGACCTGTAGTTCAACCACTTGTCCAACGATTCCATTGACCGTGGCATTGACCGTGATGTTAGGTGGAAAGTTAGCTGTAAAACAGAAGTACAATAATTAGATCATGTTAAGAATATGTCACTAAATAACTTGAATTTTTGTACACAACAAATTGTTTTATTCAACCGATGTTTCGGTAACCGTATGTCACATTCCTCATGTCAATTATAACTGGTTAACACTGCACTGCAGTATAGATGTCGCTGCTTGAAGATGTGGTCCAAACGTAGATTATTTACATAAATACATAGGTAGTTACAGTAGTATTGTGGTGCCAAACTTAACAGAGTGTATTATTCACGATTTATTGCTTGTAGATAGTGCGACAATGTATTCAAATATTATGTTCAATGTTATATATGTCCATACGTTACTGTATGTTGTATAACAAATTCCTAATAGGTAAACTTTAAAAAAAATTAAAGTTTTATTGTATCAGATTGTAAAATCACATTATAAAATAGTAAACAACAACATACTAGATTTCAAACTTGCGCCGTACACTTACCCAATGTCTCTGCATCTGAGTCAAAAGTTTCAATACTTGATCTTGTTTGTTCTCCAACTTCTGTGTCATTCGTGCTGAGGAAGTCAAAGAGACATTCAACATTGGAGCCACATAGATCTTCAGCCTCGCTTTGCTTTTCGTCAGAGACAGTATTCCGTAGTTGGCTCAAAAACTTTGGCCTAAAATCTGGCTTGGCGAAGGAATTTACGTCTTGTCCGTCCTTGTAGGTGAATAAACTTTCATCTTGGCTGATTTGCCCTGAAAACAAGAAGAAAGAAATTCCAATGTTAACATTTTTACAGATCAGCAAAACAGTAGATATGCACATACTACAAAAACAACATCCGTCTACATTTCATCAGCTTGTATAATAAAGAAAATGTCTACAGACAATGAAAATCCTAAATCTTTGCCTCCTGTGCACATCTGCATGCAACCTGCAAGCCTACATGCAACCTGCAAACCTGCAACCTTCTAGTGTCCACCACCATCTCCTTGCACGTTATTTTTCATTTTCCATTAACTTAGAAGTGGTTAACAATTGCCTTGCATTGAACAAACCCATCACCGTTATAAAATAGTACAATGGTCATGTTACTGTACTTACAAGATAATCCCCACGGGAAGATTTCTTCCTCTGTAAGGTTCCTGTCGTCTGGAGGCTGCAGTACAGTCCCGTTAGGATAGGTGAAGTCGTCCAGAATGTTGCCGTTCCAAACGCCTAGGAATGAGTGATTGACACCATTGTTTATTCTTCTATATACACATATAAGATAATATCTAGGCAGCACCAAATCTCCACAGTCCATTAGGCTGCACAATACATTGACGCATAAGACTGAATGGGATCTTTAGAAAAAATATTCAAATCGTGTTCGTCGATTTACGATTTTTATCTGCATCTGCCTGTTATAGGTAATGAAATTTGAAATTTTGGTGGATTTGACCCAAAACGCTTCAAAATATGTATAATGTAAATGCTGCCCATATATGTGATACCAAATTTCGAGCATTTCAGGGCTTCATATCAGAAGACATTTCAATAGCCTTGCCTATATGTTCTCTCTGATTACATACATCGAATTTTTTAGGTATTTGAATAGCTGACTTACGGCATACTGTTTGAACTGTAATAGATTATTCACGAGTAATTGACCAACATACCAAGGAGACCTCTGGTGGTGTTTTCAAAAGACTCCGGAGATCCGAACTGTACGTTCAACATGAGTTTCTGGAGTGAGACAGTCACTGTTACACCCGAAGAGAAGGAGGCGATCACACTGGTCCGGTTGGAGTTAAAATTGTACTGAAGAGTCACATTGGCAAAACGCTGCGCACCTGGAAAACAAAACAAGGCAAGGACTGATTGGCATGTGTTTGTTTGTCATTACGTGTGTCCGCCGTTCCGCAAACGGCATTACAATGCTAGCCACGTTATGTATACTAGCAAGAAATTTAGGCATTGGCCCTAGGTCAGGATAATGGAACCTGACTTCTTAAAAAACTCTACATATTTCATGCAGCTTTGAGATAACTGAATTCTTTTTGCAATTTCGCAACACGATTCTATACGTCAGATGAAGTACTCCCAATTGGCCAAAACCTAATTAGAAAACATCATTTATCAAGCAATACCAAATGAACAGTTTTTCTTAGAATTTCCTATATTTGGGTCATGTAATGTTCATGCCTTACCGTTCTGCTGTAGGTCAGTAATGTCGATGTGCTGTCCATCCACCATTAATGTCATGTTTGTCCGGTCTTCGTTCATACCCATTTCAACCTAAACGAAAACACACAATTGTAAAAACAAAATTATTTAGGAACCATTCAACGCAAATAAGGTTAATACTTTAGGACATGTCCACAATACAGTTCCTGCCCTTCATGGTAAAGCACGAGCTCTTCATAGAATTCATCCACATGGGTTCATATACTTATATGGACTTGCGTAAGAATAACTTGCATTACTTTTAATAACACCCATTAATCTGGTTCATAGTTCAAATGCGTATTCACTATGAGAAGCATGAACCACGACACACTAGCTACATTGCAGAAGCTTGTAACTGTCAAGATAGTATGGAGAGTTACCGTTGATGACCCCTCTTGTTTGGACGCAAATGCCGTGAAGACTGTAGCCTCAGCAGCCCCTTGAGTCCCGATGGCTTTCTCTGTGCGGCCCTGCAGCCTGAACTGGACATCAGCCCCACTCGTCTTGACAAGCGTAAACTCTCCTAACCCGTTGAAAGTGTAGGCGAGATTGTCCAGTGTCTTTATGTGGGGGTCTCCCCACATTATAGCTGAAAAAATGAAAAGGCATTTTTTTAAAGCCTAGATTCCAATACTAGTATTTAACGTTATTGCTGTTGAAACAAGGATCCTATTGCACGATTACTGCCAAAAAGGCTGCAACTCGAAATGCACACAACGACAACCTCACTGACCGAAAATGATACCTTCTTTCCATGGATGTAAAGATCATGCAATGCAACACGTATAGAAGAGATGCAGATAAAAGTATGCGAAATTGTGTCAAACATTGCACAAAGGCAAACGCCAGTATAGAAAACGTGCCTAAAACAATAAGGAATGATAATACAGAAATATACAGTGTACTATGTGCCAATCATGTAAGCATCATTCATTGTTAAAAGTAATAGATACCGGTATGGTTTGTCTTAAAACTGAATCACTACAAAGTACATGTCTATATATAATTAAGACGTACCTAGACGTGGTGGCACGTAAGAAGAACAGCTGTTCGGAGGCCTCTTTTCATAGTACATGTTACAGAAGTCCTCATCGTCAGACAGGCTACAGCACCAGGACTTAGGGTTTACGTCAAAGTCTGAAAAACAGAAATCATTTCAACCCAAATATAGTCATTTCCAAAGAATTAAATTTAAAAAAAAAAGAAATATGGACAAGTTTAGGCTGGACATGGGCGTAATTTTGAGTCGATTTACCCGAAGTTTGAGGTAACATTGCAACACGTGATAACACGCAGCGTTCACGTGTACACGGGCTAATCACAGACCTAGTTCCGTGATGTATACGCAGCGAACCTTGACCTATCCATTTTTTTCTTGTTTCACTATTTAGCAAATCATACACAGGGAGTTAGCTTACGCTGTCTTATAGTTCATAGATTAAAGAAGCCACCGGTCGGCGTCCAATTTTAATGGCCAAGCGGCTATTACCAGACACGAGGTAGAGAGATCACCGGCTCGATTTCTGGCATTTTCTGGCTAGACGTTGTGTCCTTGGAAAATTAAAGTAACTGTACACGACTTTACTCACCCAACATAGGTGTAAAAATGCGTAACTTACTTAAGTTGGGGGGGGGGGGGGTAAAACGCGATAGAAGGAGAGGGATGTAGTGCACCTTCCAATACCGTACCCTAGACAGATTAGATAACAAACAACTGCCCCAAGAGCCTTTAAAGGGCTATGAAATTAACCCTACCATTTTGTAATTAAATAAGTATAATTTGTGATATGCAAAGAACAACACATTCCAAGTATAGTCTTACCGGTGTAAAGCTGAGAGAACCGCTGGTATCTGTGATGACTTCCAGCCAGCGGTATTTCAGTGTTCAGGGCCAGAAACTTGTAGCAACAGTCTACACTTGAACCAGTGGGACTGGCAAACAGAGGGCTGAGGCAAACTTCTAAATCTGGGAATAACATGAAAGGATACCATAAGTATTGCGCTGCCTCTAGAATGGTACCAACCAATATTTCTGACACGTAGACCTAATGCACGATGTTGGAATGACAACATGTGGTTAACAAATTATTATATGAATCATCAACAATAGCTGTTCGAAATGTGATACTGAAACTGTAGGAATTCATGTAGTTTTTTTCCTGCATATCTTTCATGTAGATTCACCGTGTTTCCGCCAATTCTACAAGTTTTTCTGAATCTTACATCAGACAAAAAATATTATATTAATAATTAGTGTGGTCCGTTATGTAGGTACATAGGCATGGTCTGTTACCAATGAAGGGTAAAAGTTTGAGAGCGGAGGACCATGACTTGCTTGGGTTTAACAATTTGTTCAACCATTTTTAGAGCTACAATGAACATAAAAAGATATATACCGTCAATGAACACAAGAAGAAGGAAGATTTCAAATGGAGACAAGGTGACAGGGGTGAAGCGTTGGTCCCGTAGTGCCTGCAGCAGCGTGCAGGGACAATGGCCTTCCCCAACAATCCACTCTGAATGTTCAGGTTCTGCGTTGTACCAGTCATGACACAGCTTCTTGTAGTTAGTTTTCCTTGTTGTATCGCTCTCTAATCTGAACGCCCATCGTCCTTTCAGTCCCGTGTTTCCGTTGACCTGATCGGGTCTGTAAGGGTTTGCCAGCTGGATGTTTTCGAAGTTTGCCCCGTTAGCACTGTTGTAGCCGAGAACAACGCTTTGTGTTTCATTGGTCCACAACATCTCATCTTCCTTATAGGTTAGGAACGCAACGGAGTCTGACCCATCTGTGGCCAGCACTGCTTGGGAATGTGTTTGGCTGAAAAAACAAACATGGCATCTTAGTTGAAGTAGAGAAAGTGAGATATTGACATCCGTGTAATTAGCGCGACAAGATGATGATGATAATGAAAATGATGATGATGGTGCTGCTGCTGCTGCTGAATATGATAATGGTGCTGATGGTGCTGATTATGATTATGGTGATAATGATGATAGTGATAATGGTGATGATGGTGATGATGATGATGATTATGGCAATGATGATAATGATGATGATGGTGACAATGGTGATAAGGATGATGATAATGAAGATAATAATGAAGATGATAAAAAAGAAGATAACAAAGACTATAATATAGAGATGAGATGATTGTGATGATGTTGCTAGAAGTTTAATAAAATAACTAACGTTCTGTTTGGTATATCTTGCTTCCACGGACGGCACACTGTCCCAGGTGACAACCAGAACCCAGGTAGGTACAAAGGGGTCGCTGAAAGACTGGTTCATTCTCCCTGTTACCATGTCAAACATGGCTTGAGTGGCATTGTCAACTGATGTGTCATCAATTGAATTGTACACCTGGTGGGAACAGAAAGAGAGAATTAACTACTGTGTAGACTGGATAATGCAATATAAGGATTGAGACAGAAATTGCCGAAAGTACTAGGTCATATTTTCACGTTTTCGGTTAAGTTAAGAATTCCAATGTCAGGTCACAAAATAACAGTGATCATAAGACTCTCAAGATTTTTCTTATAGAATTCTTTAGTCTCTATACGTAATATCACAGACTATTACGTTTCAAAAGTTTAAAAACTTTTTATGTATTGATTTGGGATCATTGATAAGGGATCATTTCTTTTCGTTTGTCTCGCAACAGTTGGGCAAAGTTGGTTGTATTTTACATCTTTTGACCCGTCAAATAAGAATCTGGTGACCAGCTTTTCTAAGCCGAATACTGCATGCCGAGTATTGTTGAATGTATTTTCATTTACCTGATACCACACTTTCCCAACATCAGTTGTTAGATCAACATCTCCCCAGGAAGCTGCTACCATAGGAGGGAACCCTGCCTGTACCGTGTTGTCACTACTGAACGGGCTGGGGTTGGGGTACGGTTCTCTCCGTGCACGGGACTGCGCCGTCGGTGGAAACACCATCAGCCCGTTATCTGAGAACTGCAAAGAAAGTAAGAGATTTTGTGTGAGTGAAATTTTAGCATGTTTTATAGAAAGCATTCAAAGAGCTACCACTTCATGAGTTACAGTTACTTCTATGTTTCATATAATTTTAGATGTCAGAACTCCCATAATTAAAAAATAGGCAAATATATCAAGGACTACTCTGCTATTAGAAAGAATACCGAAACTACTTATTAGCCTACTCCATTTCAATACTATTTCAAAGAATTATGTTAGCCCCTATTGGTATGTTAACTAGGTTGTTAAGCTTTATCCTATACCTCTATTTTGTACTTTGCGTAATAGTTGTTGCCATACATTGTATCACGTAGAATGGTCGTGCAATAAAGTCCGTCTATGTTTTACACATATTAATATCTTCCTATCTATCTATGTGCGTATCTTTCTATCTCTTTCCTTTCCTTTCTCTCTCTCTCTCTCTCTCTACATATATGTATATGTATTTATATACGCACGTGCGCGCGCATGTGAGGTTGTATGTGCGTACATATGTTCATCCAGTCTTTCAGAATAGCACTTTGTATCAACAATGTCTTAATAAGTTTAATGATGTAGCAATCACTTGTTAATTGATGGAAGAACACGAAAAATCTGTAACAACGGATATCCTTGACATTATAGTAATAATCTACTGATGGAATTCACATCGATCTGTCTTGATGTTGCAAGAACAGGAAAGCGAACTTACGTAAAGGCTGTAGTAGAACTCCCCAAAGAAGGGGAATCCTATACTGATTTCAATCAATGATGGTAATGAGATGTCTTTGTGTTGGTCTGTGTCAGGTAGCGATGTGTCGCCTTGTTCTTCACCGTATGGAAACAGGATAATTTCTGCAAAGACAACAATAAAATTCATAATTGTCATAAAATATCGTATAATAGATAACTTTATTGTGGCATTTCTCTTTTTATTCCTTTTTATGGGCAGTTTATCATTTGGCATAATGATTATAACTATACAAGGAACCGTTTGTAGTACAACTGATATACTGTATCATCATAAAAATAATAAAACATATTACAAGGGAAAAACAGATTTGTACAGCCAGCTAATTGGACATTTAACACCTTGGGTGCCAATGGTCTGCAAGCAATTATATTGTAAAAAAACGCTTTCGACTGCCATCTTCATCAGCCAAACAGATTTCAGAGTCACGAACATAAAAAATCAAGGTTGGGTATTGAACCCATTACCTTGAGCTTCAGAGTTAGATCGCTAAGCTAATGTATTACATATTTCTCACCTCTACATATGAGGTTTTCCTGTGTTAGGTCATTTCCATAAAAACCTTCTTCGCACGTGCAGGTGTAGTTTCCCCGTGTGTTGTTGCAGACTGCGTTTTTGTGACATTTTTGGAGAAGGCACTCGTTGACATCTGCAGACAAACAAACAAACAAACAAACATGGACATTGAACTATCTTAGTGCCTAGTCTTTTTGGAGAAGGCACTCGTTGACATCTGCAGACAAACAAACAAACAAACAAACATGGACATTGAACTATCTTAGTGCCTAGTCTTTTTGGAGAAGGCACTCGTTGACATCTGTAGACAAACAAACAAACAAACAAACATGGACATTGAACTATCTTAGTGCCTAGTCTTTTTGGAGAAGGCACTCGTTGACATCTGCAGACAAACAAACAAACAAACAAACATGGACATTGAACTATCTTAGTGCCTAGTCTTTTTGGAGAAGGCACTCGTTGACATCTGCAGACAAACAAACAAACAAACAGACATGGACATTGAACTATCTTAGTGCCCTTTTTTTTGAGAAGGCACTCGTTGACCTCTGCAAACAAACAAACAAACAAACATGGACATTGAACTATCTTAGTGCCTAGTCTTTTTGGAGAAGACACTTGTTGACATTTGCAGACAAACAAACAAACAAACAAACATGGACATTGGACTATCTTAGTGCCCTTTTTTTTGGAGAAGGCACTCGTTGACATCTGCAGACAAACAAACAAACAAACAGACATGGACATTGAACTATCTTAGTGCCCTTTTTTTTGAGAAGGCACTCGTTGACCTCTGCAAACAAACAAACAAACAAACATGGACATTGAACTATCTTAGTGCCTAGTCTTTTTGGAGAAGACACTTGTTGACATTTGCAGACAAACAAACAAACAAACAAACATGGACATTGGACTATCTTAGTGCCCTTTTTTTTGGAGAAGGCACTCGTTGACCTCTGCAAACAAACAAACAAACAAACAAACATGGACATTGAACTATCTTAGTGCGGAACTTGTTTTCAGCAAGTAAAGAAGATCAGATATAACCACCAAGATACGCATGTTACATGTGACATTTCTTCAGTGTAATACAACCAACTGCTTTGCCGCCTATGCTTACTACGAACATCGTGTGTTACGCCGAAGGACAGTTATACCGGTTATACAGATGCAGATAAAGAGCACATTATGATGTATCTTAGATGATGTGTCATATATCATGTATCATGTATCAAGATATACATGGAGGGAAATAGATAAATTCATATGCATATACATGTCTCAATGCAGTGGTCATTTTTTAGCATAATACAAGAGGGAGATATATTGGTAGCATGACAAGAAATCTAATGTAATTTCAACGCTGTAAATGGTTTTTATCGTTGCATTAAGTTGAGTTGATCATCAGCTGCAGCATATCGTTTGTAATTGCCATTATCTTTTTTGTGTCAAAATGTTACGACGTGAATGGCTTACCTTCCTCACAGTTAACGCCCTGCCATTCACTTGGACAGTCACACGTGTACTTGTTCAGTCCGTTCATGCAGTCTGCTCCATTTTGACAGGGATTGGAAACACACTCATCGGTTTCTGTACGAAAAAAGAACACAAAGTTACGACAAATGTCAATGTCTACCTAACTCTCTGCTTTTAACATCCAACACGATTTAATACTGCGGTAAATTATTGTCCTTTGACAGAAATTTTACTAGAAAACAAACTGCGATCTATCTATTATTTTATACTTTATTATTAAATTGTATGTATGTGTCATTCAGCAAATACTAGTCATACGTTTAGTACTATTGCAGTAATAAAACAAAATGCTGTGTCAATGATTGGAATACTCAGCTATTATTTGAATACCTCATCAGCAATCTACATTTTGACATAGTAAGTACGAAAAAGTGATACGGTCATAGTGTCTTCTTTTATGTACAATTGTTTACCGTTCTAAAAAATCTTCTGGAAGAATATTTCACACGAGTTATGTCAACAGAATATTTAAGTGCACTTTTTACCTGTGCATGCAAATCCATCTCCATGGAAACCTTGTTTACAGGTGCAGGTAAAGGAGCCGTTCGTGTTGTTGCAGTCAGCATTCCGGTTACAAGGATCAGATGTGCACTCATTGATATCTGTGGAAAACAAACATAATAACAGGCTTAGGTATGTTCGTCTTCGATAAACTAGAAAGTTAGACATTTCAAATTACAGATATATCCTCTATACCCTACTCAAAACAATTAAAAATGTGTCATTACAAAGGAATCGTCACAGACTGCAATACTTGAATGGAACTTAATCCCCAAAGTCAAACCAATGTAACGGAAAAAGTAACAGAATTAAAATAGGCAATAGACAGACTGGAACAGAAATATCTTACCCTGTTGACAGTTGTTTCCCTCCCACCCATCCACACAGTCACAGCTGTAAGCGTTGATCCTGTCACTGCACGTCCCATTGTTGAGGCAGGGTTGGGGGTCACAATCATTGATGTCTGGAAACAAAATAGAAATCTATCCTAAAGAACTCTGAAAAATGACATTGATTTACCATGTGTTTTCTGGATGAAGTTTATATGTACGTGTCGTCTCAGTTATTTCCAGCCAATATGTTAAGCTAGCCTAGTACATGGTAACTATTTCCATAGAATATATGCAGCAATGCCATTTTCATCCAAACTCAGAAGAAATACAATTACGAAGCTGTTTTGTGAATAAAGGCCGTTCATGTCTTTTGAAAGTAAGCAGCTTTAATGTTAAATACAGACTTAGCTTGAAAGTTCATTGGTGTTGTTATAAATTAGAACAAAGCGAAACTGAATTATAATTTCCAATACAAATATACGGCTTAACCAGATTTTTCAAAGCTTTTCAATGAAGAAGTATCGCTTCTAGTCAATAAGGTGACGCCACTTCATAACCGGTGGGTTGCTCAAATTTTTTTAAGGCCAATTGTTTTGTTAGAAATTACAGGAGCAGACTTACTTATCTCACACCTATCACCAGCGAACCCCTCCCGACAGCTACAGTTGTAACCGTTGATCCTATCCACACATGTTCCTCCGATGCAGGGGTTGGAGTTACACTCGTTGATTTCTAGGTGAAAAAATGAAAATTTCCATTCATGATCTGAGGTATGAAAACAACATTGCTATTCTTGACTCCTATGCTCATTCTTCTCTGAAGTTTGAGATAGCGGGCAACAGTTCCCCTATTCTGTGTTAATTCATAGTATAAAGCGACCAGTCACTATCCGTAAGTTGACGTCATCAAAATCAAAATAACGCAACTGATTAAAAGTCGTACTGCTCCACCGTATAGAAACAAACAATTGAATTAAACTGGTCTTTTGGGGGCAGTTGACATATCAATCTTCTGTATAGAGTAAGTTTGACCTGCAGATACACATACATCAATTACACATATACAAACCTGTGCAAACTGTACCAGACCCCACGTATCCGTCCAGGCACTGACAAGTGTAGCTGCCTGCTGTGTTGGTGCAGTTGGCAAACTCGGAACATGGTGCCGACAAACATTCGTCTACATCTGGAAAATAAAACTATTTTTCAACGGCATGAAATTAACTCTCATCACTGAAAGATCTCTGGACACTTCTGTTCGTACTCAATTGATTTTAGAAGGCATTTTACACGATTTTTCTCACTCCACCCAGGTGTAAAAATGGGTACTGCTATCTACTGTGTCTTGCGGTAAAATAATGGAAGGCGGAGCCCATCCCTCTCCTTCCACTTCCTTTTACCTCCCGAGCCTACATTATGCATCCACTGCTGGTACAGCCTCCAAACACTAAAAGCCTACCTATACCTGTTTATATTCTATACTTGGCCTGTACACGGATATATCACACAAGATGATGAAGATAAACATACCCTCACACGTTGTCCTCCCATCACCAGTATAGCCGCTGGGACACCGACACGTGTACGAGCCGTACGGAGAGTTGATGCACCTTGCGTTAGACCCACAGGCTGGTCGTCCCAAGCAATAATCCAAACCGTTTTCACATTCATTGACATCTGCAAAAGATCACATATTGTTTCCGGTAACCTGGCATCCAGTCTACCGTTGATTAGCAGAATTCATCCTTACCGCCTAAAACATCTCCCAGGTACAAAGGATTACCACGGCGACGGAAAGCCCTTTCTGCCTCAAAAGGGAGCCCGGCCAAACCACGGCAGACCTAAATTGATAATGGCCTTTTAAAACTGATAAGCTAATAGAGTAAGTTTGTGGTATCAATGGAAATTTGTCATTAAAATAAACACGAGGAAAGCTGCTGAAAACCTATAGTGATATGAAGGCGGTACATTCTTTTGATACAAACCGTAGGTAGATGCGTTTTTCTATATATCACGTTTAGTCCTAATGATTACAATTCATAAAGAAACGTACCTAGACAAAACTGGGAAAGGCCGAAAAAACCGTATCCTGTGTTGCAGTCACACTTCTGAGTGCCGTCATCCACAAAACAGCTTCCAAAGCCACAGAACCGGATACAGGGTGTAATGGCTGGGGGTAAGTGCAAAAGGCATAATGGTGGGTCAATAACCATGGCTTAGTAATAGAGTACAAAAATTAGATAATGACAATGGCTATGTGCTAATAGACAAATCAATAGCACTTTTTATACCGGAGCTAACGTTAAAACCTTGTAACCTGATGCTGTCTAGAATGCCACGACTGCTTCCATTTCTTTCAAGTTGCTTGTGAATATTGAGATAATATGATATGAATATTAGATGATTGTTGCTCTTGTTTGTGTATTAGT
>NC_049995.1:0-10113 GCF_000003815.2 Branchiostoma floridae | reverse complement strand
GTCCTTAGAAACGAAATCTGTGTAATTAATGCGGTGGGTTCTGTGGTTGTGACTGTTATTGTGGTGGGTTCTGTAGCTGTAATTGTTGTGGTGGGCTCTGTAGATGTGACTGTGGTTGTGGTGGGTTCTGTAGTTGTGACTGTCGTCGTGGGTTCTGTAGTTGTGGCTGTTGTCGTGGGTTCTGTAGTTGTGACTGTTATTGAATTGGGTTCTGTAGTTGTGACTGTTGTTGTGGGTTCTGTAGTTGTGACTGCTGTTGTGGTGGGCTCTGTAGTCGTCGCAGCTGCTGTGCTTGTTGCTGTAGTGGTTGCAGCTTCTAATGTTGTTGCTGTATTCGTTGAAGCTGTGGTTATTGCGACTGTGGTTCCAGATGTTGTTGTTGATGCTGGAGTTGCTATAGCAGATGTGACTTGTGTTGTTGTCGTTGCAGCAGCTGTGGTAGTTGCTGGAAACGTTGGGGTCGTTGCAACTAATGTAGTTGTAGCTGCTGTGGTTATTGTTTGAGTCATGGCAGCTACTGTCGTCGTTAAAGCTTTTGTGGTTCCTGTTGGGGTCGTTGCAGCTCCGGTAGCCGTTGTAGCTGTTGTAGTTGTTACTGGAGTCGTTGCCGCTAATGTAGTCGTTGTAGCTTCTGTGGTTGTCGCTGGAGTCGTGGCAGCTACTGTAGCCGTTGTAGCTGATGTGGTTATTGCTGGGGTCGTTGCAGCTACTGTAGTCGTTGTAGCTTCTGTGGTTATTGCTGGGGTCATTGCAGCTAGGGTAGTCGTTGTATCTTCTCTGGTTGTTGCTGGAGTCGTGGCAGCTACTGTAGTCGTTGTAGCTGCTGTGGTTGTTGTTGCTGGGGTTGTTGCAGCTCCTGTAGTTGCTGTAGCTGCTGTGGTTGTTTGGGTCGCTGCAGCTACTGTAGTCGTTGTAGCTGCTGTGGTTGTTGCTGGAGTCGTGGCAGCTACTGTAGTCGTTGTAGCAGCAGTGGATGTTGCTGGACTCGCTGCAGCTACTGTATTCGTTTTAGCTGCTGTGGTTGTTGCTGGGATCGTTGTAGCTCCTGTAGTTGCGGTAGCTGCTGTGGTTGTTTGGGTCGCTGCAGCTAATGTAGTCGTTGTAGCTTCTGTGGCTGTTGCTGGAGTCATGGCAGCTACTGTAGTCGTTGTAGCTTCTGTGGTTGTTGTTGTTGTTGGGGTCGTTACAGCTCCTGTAGTTGCTGTAGCTGCTGTGGTTGTTTGGGTCGCTGTGGCTATTGTAGTCGTTGTAGCTTCTGTGGTTGTTCCTTGGGTCGCTTCAGCTACTGTAGTCGTTGTAGCTGCTGTGGTTGTTGTTGGTGTTGTTGGTGTTGTTGCGGCTCCTGTAGTTGCTGTAGCTGCTGTGGTTGTTTGGGTCGCTGCAGCTAATGTAGTCGTTGTAGCTTCTGTGGTTGTTGTTGGAGCCATGGCAGCTACTGTAGTCGTTGTAGCTTCTGTGGTTGTTGTTGGGGTCGTTGCAGCTCCTGTACTTGCTGTAGCTGCTGTGGTTGTTTGGGTCGCTGCAGCTACTGTAGTCGTTGTAGCTTCTTTGGTTGTTGCTTGAGTCGTGGCAGCTACTGTAGTCGTTGTAGCTGCTGTGGTTGTTGTTGTTGGGGTTGTTGCAGCTCCTGTAGTTGCTGTAGCTGCTGTGGTTGTTGCTGGGGTCGCTGCAGCTACTGTAGTCGTTGTATCTTCTGTGGTTGTTGCTGGAGTCGTGGCAGCAACTGTCGTCGTTGAAGCTATTGTGGTTGCTGTTGGAGTCGTTTCAGTTCCTATAGTTGTTGTAGCTGCTGTGATTGTTGTTGGAGTCGTTGCAGCTACTGTATTTGTTGTAGCAGCAGTGGTTGTTGCTGGACTCGCTGCAGCTACTGTAGTCGTTTTAGCTGCTGTGGTTGTTGCTGGAGTCGTGGCACCTACTGTCGTCGTTGCAGCTGCTGTGGTTGTTGTTGGAGTCGTTTCAGCTACTGTAGCCGTTGTAGCAGCAGTGGTTGTTGCTGGGGTCGTTGCAGCTAATGTTGTCGTTGCAGCTTCTGTGGTTGTTGCTGGAGTCGTGGCAGCTTCTGGAATCGTTGTAGCTGCCGTGGTTGTTACTGAAACTGTTGCAGCTAAGGTAGTCGTTGTATGTCCTGTGGTTGTTGCTGGAGTCGTTGCAGCTACTGTCGTCGCTGAAGCTGCTGTGGTGGGTCCTTGTGTCGTTCCAGATAGTGCAGTTGTCGGTTCTGTGGAACGCCCTACTGTGGTCGGTGCTGCAGTCGAGCTCCCTACTGTTGTCGATGCTGCAGTGGAGCCCCCTACTGTTGTCGATGCTGCAGCGGAGCCCGCTACTGAGATTAGTGCTGCAGTGAAGCCCGCTACTGTGGAGGAACCCGCTACTGTTGTTGATGCTGAAGTGGAGCCCGCTACTGTCGTCGGTGCTGCAGTGGAGTCCGCTACTGTCGTCGGTGCTGCAGTGGAGCCCCCCACTAATGTTGGTGCTGTAGTGGAGCCCGCTACTGTCTTCGGTGCTGCAGTGAAGCCCGTTACTGTGGTCGGCGGTACCGTGGAGCCCGCTACTGTTGTCGATGCTGCAGTGGAGCTCGCTACTATGGTTGGTGCTGCAGTGGAGCTCCCTACTGTTGTCGATGCTGCAGTGGAGCTCCCTTCTATGGTTGGTGCTGCAGTGGAGCTCCCTACTGTTGTCGATGCTGCAGTGGAGCCCATCACTGTTGTCGGCGCTGCCTTGGAGGCAACTACTGTGGTCGGTGCTGCAGTGGAGCCCGCTACTGTTGTCGAAATTGCATTGGAGCCCCCTACTGTTGTCGGCGCTGCCGTGGAGCCCGCAACTGTTGTCGGTGCTGCTGTGGAGCCCCCTGCTGTGGTCGGTGCTGCTGTGGAGCTCGCCACTGTTGTCGATGCTGCCGTGGACCCCGCTACTGTGATCGGTGCTACAGTGGAGCCCGCTACTGTTGTCGATGCTGCAGTGGAGCCTGCTACTGAGGTCGGTGCTACAGTGGAGTCCGCTACTGTTGTCGATGCTGCAGTGGAGCCCGCTACTGTGGTCGGTGCTGCCGTGGAGCCCGCTACTTTGGTCGATGCTGCAGTGGAGCCTGCTACTGAGGTCGGTGCTACAGTGGAGTCCGCTACTGTTGTCGATGCTGCAGTGGAGCCCACTACAGTAGTCGGTGCTGCAATGGAGCCCGTAACTGTGGTCGATGCTGCAGTGGAGCCCGCTACTGTTGTCGATGCTGCAGTGGAGCCCACTACAGTAGTCGGTGCTGCCATGGAGCCCGCTACTGTGGTCGGTGCCACAGTGGAGCCCGCTACTTTGGTCGATGCTGCAGTGGAGTCTCCTACTGTTGTCGATGCTGCAGTGGAGCCCACTACAGTAGTCGGTGCTGAAGCGGAGCCCGCTACTGTGGTCGATGCTGCAGCGGAGCCCACTACAGTAGTCGGTGCTGCCGTGGAGCGCGCTACTGTGGTCGGTGCTACAGTGGAGCCCGCTACTGTTGTCGAAGTTGCATTGGAGCCCCCTACAGTTGTCGGCGCTGCCGTGGAGCCCGCAACTGTTGTCGGTGCTGCTGTGGAGCCCCCTGCTGTGGTCGGTGCTGCTGTGGAGCTCGTCACTGTTGTCGATGCTGCCGTGGACCCCGCTACTGTGATCGGTGCTACAGTGGAGCCCGCTACTGTTGTCGGTGCTACAGTGGAGTCCGCTACTGTTGTCGATGCTACAGTGGACCCCACTACAGTAGTCGGTGCTGCCATGGAGCCCGTTACAGTGGTCGGTGCTGCAGTGGAGCCCGCTACTGTGCTCGGTGCTGCCGTGGAGCCCACTACTGTGGTCGGTGCTACAGTGGAGCCCGCTACTTTGGTCGATGCTGCAGTGGAGTCTCCTACTGTTGTCGATGCTGCAGTGGAGACCGCTACAGTAGTCGGTGCTGAAGCGGAGCCCGCTACTGTGGTCGATGCTGCAGTGGAGCCCACTGCTGTTGTCGATGCTGCAGCGGAGCCCACTACAGTAGTCGGTGCTGCCGTGGAGCGCGCTACTGTGGTCGGTGCTACAGTGGAGTCCGCTACTATTGTTGTTGTGGAGCCTGCTACTGTTGTTGATGCTGCAGTTGAGCCCACTACTATGGTCGATGCTGCCGTGGAGCCCGCTACTGTTGTTGATGCTGCCGTGGAGCCCGCTACTGTTGTCGATGCTGCAGTGGAGCCCTCTACAGTAGTCGATGCTGAAGCGGAGCCCGCTACTGTGGTCGGTGCTGCATTGGAACCCCCTGCTGTGGTCGGTGCTGCAGTGGAGCCCGCTACTGAGGTCGGTGCTGCAGTGGAGCCCCCTACTGTGGCTGGTGCTGCAGTGGAGCCCGCTACTTTGGTCGATGCTGCAGTGGAGTCTCCTACTGTTGTCGATGCTGCCGTGGAGCCCTCTACAGTAGTCGGTGCTGAAGCGGAGCCCGCTACTGTGGTCGATGCTGCAGTGGATCCCGCTGCTGTTGTCGATGCTGCAGTGGAGCCCACTATAGTAGTCGGTGCTGCCGTGGAGCGCGCTACTGTGGTCGGTGCTACAGTGGAGCCCGCTACTATTGTTGTTGTTGTGGAACCCGCTACTGTTGTCGATTCTGCAGTGGAGCCCACTACTATGGTCGATGCTGCCGTGGAGCCCGCCACTTTTGTTGATGCTGCCGTGGAGCCCGCTGCTGTTGTCGATGCTGCCGTGGACCCCGCTACTGCTTTCGATCCTGTCGTGGAGCCCCCTGCTGTGGTCGGTGCTGCAGTTGAGCTCGCCACTGTTGTCAATGCTGCCGTGGACCCCGCTACTGTGGTCGGTGCTACAGTGGAGCCCACTACTGTTGTCGATGCTGCAGTGGAGCCCGCTACTGAGGTCTGTGCTACAGTGGAGTCCGCTACTGTTGTCGATGCTGCAGTGGAGCCCGCTACGGTTGTCGATGCTGCAGTGGAGTCTCCTACTGTTGTCGATGCTGCCGTGGAGCTCTCTACAGTAGTCGGAGCTGAAGCGAAGACCGCTACTGTGGTCGATGCTGCAGTGGATCCCGCTGCTGTTGTCGATGCTGCAGTGGAGCCCAATACAGTAGTCGGTGCTGCCGTGGAGCGCGCTACTGTGGTCGGTGCTACAGTGGAGCCCGCTACTATTATTGTTGTGGAGCCCGCTACCGTGGTCGATGCTGCAGTGGAGCCCCCTGCTGTGGTCGGTGCTGCAGTGGAGCATGCTACTGTGGTCGGTGCTGCAGTGGAGTCCGCTACTGTTGTCGATGCTGCAATGGAGCCCGCTACTGTTGTCGATGCTGCCGTGGAGCCCGCCACTGTTGTTGATGCTGCCGTGGAGCCCGCTACCGTGGTCGGTGCTGCAGTGGAGCCCCCTGCTGTGGTCGGTGCTGCAGTGGAGCATGCTGCAGCGGAGTCCGCTACTGTTGTCGATGCTGCAGTGGAGCCCGCACAGCACATTATAAAATATTTCGAAGTTGACCTTACAACACCCACGTTTAGGACTGGTATAAAGTACCAAATACAATAGTTGTGAAGTGACTACTTGTCAGAAAGATGAATTACGGCATTACAGAGAAAGACGTTATATAATCAACTAGTCTTAGATTCATATCATTATGTTTTCTTCGAAGGCGGATAGATGGCAAAGGTTTGAATTACCATAAACGGCAAACAGCAACAGTCCCAATTCAAGACGACCTAACGTTGTAGTCATCTTCATGTCTATCAAAATTTGGTGCCTTGGTGTTTTGTTGACTGACCGGCCGCTGGTCTACACAAGTCCTGGAAGAAAGCAATTAACGTCAAAATGGCAAAACTTCCTTCCCTCTTATACTCACCACAACAGAACTTCATACGTCGTGCAAATCTGCTTCTATCTTTTGGCCGTTTGGCGGCAAACAACCTTGGCTCTTGATGCTGAAAAGAGCCAGCGGAAGCCGACATATTTCTAGTTCAAAGTCAACGTCTGATACACGGTGAGTTTGTACACAACGCGTTTTTGTGCGTAATATATGTGATGATTAAAGAAAACATTTTAGTTAGTAATGCAAAGGTGGGATGTACCGGTATAACATTATGATCAAAGATGATAGATATGATAAGTTGCTAATGCTACAAGCAAAAAATGTGTTTGTGTGTATATGATCTGTTGACGTTCTGTTGTGGCGTCAAATGGCCTAGTGGCTTTGCTAGCGGACACGAGATCAACAAGTCACGGTTTCAAAGGAATATATCCATTAATTGTGCAAATGTATTCCTATTTTGCAAATTAGTATATCATTTTGTACAACATTGCCTAAGTACTTACATACCAAAAATCATGAACATTCGTTTTTCCTTTCTTGAGTTATCCTCTTCAGACGTTTGGTAACCATAGGTTATTCAGAACACAAGATAGCAACACAGGAAGTTACGCTGCAGTACCAGGGGAAGCTGCTAGGGTGCCCTAAATCTAATTATTACCAGCTTTAGTCACACCCTACCAACACACCAAGTATGAAACGAATCCACCCAGCCATCCAGTGACTTATCTTTACGCGCGGAAAATAAATTCTGTCTCATAATATACCTATCCAATTCTAAGAATTCTTGCCAAACGGACACATACTGTACTATTAGGCTAGCCCCTGAGGCGTCGTCAAAAATTGTGGCAGTGAAAATGCATTGCCATCGCGACGGATGTATCAAATTGTACATTGGCTGATGTTAATGTGTTTTAGTATTCGCCTTTTATCCTATGGCCTGGCTTTATCTATGAAGGTTGTTTAACACGATGAATGTTTGTAGGGTACTGCTGTCAAGGAAAAAAAAAACGGTCTCCTGTGTGTGGCGAGTGTCCTTGATTTCACATTTTTTGTTTTTATGCAAGGCAATCGAGAGAAAAGGCCCGACATCGGTGAAAACCTGCAATGACCGCAGGTTAAAACACCCCCCCCCCCACCCCACCCCCCCACACACACACAACAAGATTGGCAATAAAAACATTATTGCAATGGCGACGATTGTCTTTTACAGGAGCTGCGGGTTCCGAGACAACATCTAGCTTGTCTTGGTAATTGAAAAGGGGTATGAAGGGTATAGAGCAGTCTATATACAAGTACAAACTTGAAGTAGATATGAACCCTTCCTGAAAATAAGGACATTAAATGTTATACTTGTGACGGAACAGCATCTAAAAACATTGTAACAGCCACACACTGTTTTAGAAAACAGGTACACATAAGGAATTCTCTGAGGATTGTAACCACAGAGATAGCAATCTTCTTTGGTTACAAACCGTCAGCTAGTCTGGACTAACTATCTCTTGAGTGATTCTACCTCTTTTTCTTGTTACCAACCTTCTGCAGTGCCAGTGGTCTTTCTGTAATGTGACTGCCCCTTCTTTCTTGACTGGTACAGCACTACGTTTGTCTTTCTGAGTTAGAAGAAAATATGTTTTTTTTCTATAAAACTCAAGGAAATGTGATGAATTGTGCAAAGTCTACCTATATACAACTTATCAAGTGCTCCATCTGGACAACACCTGTGGCTGACTGTCCAGATATCTAGGACAAATGCCTGGGGGAGCTTGCATGGCCCAAATTCCTGCCATTAAAATTCCTCCGGACTAACTTCTCACATTGCAAAAATGCCTGTGGATTGGCATTCCTGTGGGAAAATGCCTGTGCAATTCCTAGAATTTGTGCAGACTGAACACAATAATATACCATTTGGCTCGCCCCTGAGGCGTCGCCAAAACATACGAATTCGGTGCGTATTCGGCTAGACATGGGAGGTTTTGAGTCCGAGTTTGACCACTGTGTAACCGGGCAACTTTTTTTGGGGAAGTAAAAGGCAGTGGAAGGACAGGAATATGATAGACCTTCCAATACTGTGCCCTAGACACCGTGGTACAGGGTCATGAGACTACCTTTGCCTTTAACCTTATTGCGTGTTGTTAGTTTCGTGCTTGACTGCACGATGTAAACAACTTGGCCAGAAAAATACATTTGTATCATTGCGCAGAACTGCTTGCTTTAATTTTGTGCCGTCTCTTAAATGTTCGTTCTCTTTTGAAACTGCCAATAGTATATTGCTGAATAATTGCCAGCCAATACCATATCCGAGCGTACAACAGGCAAAGACCCAAGAGCAACATTTCAATAAAATAAATTCAAAAGTATCGTTAGTAATAACAAGAATAGCTAACCCCGGACTTTGGAGGACTTGGACCCCAAAATGTTCTCCAGAAACAAAACCTTTATGTGACTGACCAACTTTTTGCATGTAACATATTTGGCTCGTTCTCATTTAAATGTCGAAATGCTGTCGCCTGACTTTACGCCTTGATATGGAGCAAATTATAGACAACATCACTGGTTCCTTCATTTTTCCACAGCCCCTGTAATGTTTTACAACAGATGCACAACAACATTCGTATTGGTTAATGGCTTAGAAGATTATTATAGCCACGGGTGGGACTTCACCCCCTAAAAAATGGCTGTCGCCTGAGAAGAAACGAAGAATTCAAATAGTAGCCAAAAATGTTTACAATTCAGTTCCAAGAATGATTGTCCGGTAGGTGAAACCAGCTAACTAGGCCCTCCGACCGATCACGTCAGATCGCTACTGTCACTGATCTTGGAGGCTGTGTGAGGTGGTTTATGCCTGTCGCCAGATTCTGTAACAAACGTTACCACCACGAGTACGATGGTTGCCACGGTTACATTATCCACGTGTAAGACTAGGAATGGCCGTTTTTGTGACGCTGTACAGTTTTTCTGGCTTCCTAAAGAAACAAGAAAGGGTTATTGACTGTCATTTGTATCCCACATTGCTTAACAAAATGTTGTACAGAAATGACTGTAATAAACGTTACCGTTGTTCGATGCTGTCTAAGCTTTCTATTTGACCTGGTGTAAAAAGGCTGCCCACTTTCTAAATGTTCCTAGGGACGTCCACTTATACCTAAATGATTTAGTCAATAAGGCGAATCCTTTCGAAGAAAACAGGGTTAAGTCTACTGTTGTAACAAACGTTACCGGTAACGTTTGTCACATGCCCTGTAATGCATTACCAATGGGACCGAAAATAATAAGTTGCCATTTTTGGGCTATGGTTAAAAGAGGAATTTTCCTAAACAACCAGGTAGTTTTCACTGAAAAAAAAGCCGATTTAATTTTCGACCCCAAAAATGCCATTTTCGACATTTCAATGAGAACGAGTGATTTGCATCATTATTTCATATTCCTGGTGTTTGTGAACCGTGTAGAAACAAGCTGAAAAATGTCCACTGACATGATATAGTATATAATCATGAACGTAGTCTATAAATTTTATAGGGTATAATTTTAACAATCTGCAATCATGTTCCCTTCAAAACTGCAAGAAACATTAAGCCAAAGACTACTCTAATCTGTGATGAAACTGTTAACAGGCAGTGGAGGGGAAAGGTGGCATTATCTCAAGAATTATAACTTTCAAACCATAAAACTTCATCCTTACACGGCTTAAATATAATGCATGTAACACCAGGTAAGTGAATACGACTTGTTTTTCTCCCTCTTTCCTTAACCAAAAACAAGTGAAGAGGAACAAGTAAAATCGTTCAACACTTGCCCTACAAGAGTCGATGCGCAGGCGCGGTGGCGAGCAGCAGCAAGTTTGGAGAGCTCAGAGATTTTCCGGAATTTTAACGTATTTCTTACTAGTTTACCTTTATTTTCCTTGCCAGTTCACAATATAGATAGTGCTTTAACATTTTGAGGACCTGTAATACCGGTGAATAGTCAATTATTTTTATATTTGAACGAAATTCCGGACAGTTTTGAACCTAACGCTAACAGGGTGGGAGGGCAGTATAAATTTGCGTGGTATGTACAGTAATTTAGGGAAGGGGAACCTTACCGATTTCGTCGTTCGTCGACTTTTGGAACGGCATACGATTGCGTAGTTTACCTGGGAAGTTTAATCACTTATATATCTCCTACCGATATTTATTTTTCACCTTGTAATACGCTAGTTTTCGTGGCATTTGTCAAACATCTTGTCCCGGCTAATTTGCATGTGAATCACATACAGAGTGGGAGGGTGAACAAGCAGATTTTTTGACCTGAACTTACTCTTATAGCCTATTTGGTGATTTGATTTACAA
>NC_049994.1:19107298-19152309 GCF_000003815.2 Branchiostoma floridae | reverse complement strand
ATCTCTTGATAAATGTAAGAATAAAATCCACCATAGTCTGAAGCTTATATCATTTTATCTGTGTAACAATTCTTTAGAGTGTTTTTACAATGTAAATTAACCTAACCGATAGTGTATTAGAACGTAACTTTATCACAATTTACCTCCGTAATAGTGGTGTCGCCTGTTGACTTTATATGACCTTGTTTGTCGGTAGGTAGGCAGTTTTGTTTTGAAAATAAATATTTACTTTGAGCAAGTTTAGACCTATCTCATATCTTTATTATCTCCGATCATGTCAACATGGTAAGAAAAAAGGTGAATACAGTCAAAGACTCAAACCTGTCTATAGCGGCCACTCAAGGGACTGGAGAAATGTGGCCACTCTATAGACAAGTGGCCACTATACAGAAAATGCTGATATTAAAATTCAACTGACCCTGCCAAAGTTAAATCTATTGAAATGACTGATATTGTCACGCGCAATGTGGGTAAATTTGCAGACAAAGACTTGCACTCTAACGTTCAAGGCATGCCTACCTTCCATTACCGCCAAAGTGACCCTGTCAGGAACTCCAAATCCTCGCGAACTACAATTTCAAACTCTGCCAGGGTGACATACAGCCGTCGTATGGTCGCAATAGGCAGTGTTTCTATATCTACGGGACCAGAAGTTGTGTGGCCATGGTCGCGTTAGACAGGTGGCTGCTATAGACTATTTCTTAATGCTTTATAAATAGGTCAATGGGAAAAATCCAAGGGACCGACAAAAAGTGACTGCAATGGCCAGGTGGTCGCTTTGCAAAGATGGCCGCTAATACAGGTTTAACTGTAATGGAAACAATATATATATATATATATATGGACCCATATACATGTAAACTAACTTATGATTAAAATACTAAAATACAACATTAATAATTTCAAGTTGACATTCCTTGAGACATTCCTTTAACATTCCTTGAAAGCAAAGAACAGCACAAACACACATGACTATCCAAGTGTACTGGTGAAGGCATGTCACTATTTCACACTGGGCTGAGAACATGTCCTGTAAATATTCCAACAGACACACAAGACAAATGTTCATTTCTCTCCTATCAATCACTTGCAGAAAACTAGAAAGACATTCGTGATCCCTAGATATGAAAAATATCTCATTCCTGGGCTGAACCACTGTCTTCAACCAGTAAGACAAATAAACAACAAATCTGCTATACTGCAGATTCTCAAATTAAGGCAGGAAGATTTTTTAAAAATTTGGATCAAGTCAAATTTATTTCATTCCTTCTCTTTTACCCAATCAATTTTGGTTATATTAAGGACTTGTATAATGTCCTTAGTGTAATACTTATATTCATAACAATGGTCTTGTTTTCCCAGGCAGCAGCATCTGTGCAAACATGTAAATTGCCAACGACAACATGCAAAATTTGCTTGAATATGGCAGCACAGCAGACTTTGTCGTTCAGATTTTCAACGTTCAAAAAGTATGTACAATCATGTACTTAAGTCAGGAATCTACAGCATTCAGACTAGGGCCCACTTTACATATCACAAATGTCTACTGTATACTAGTAATGTGGGCCTAAATGTTAGAGGATGAAGTACCCAGACTAAGTTTTAACTGCTTAATTCAGTGTCATTTTAGTTACAAAATATGGAAATTACATTTCAAGGAAACCCACAAACTTCAACTCCATACAATGAATGATTCATATAATATTTCAACAATGCAACTAAGGCTATTGTTACCAAAATGCAGGTAATCCTGTCCATTGGAGTTTTCCATAGTAACTGGTCCCCATACACGGTTTTACATAGCTATTAGAGGCAAAGAAAGACCTACATAATACCACACCTGGGAATATATAGAAACTAGAGCCAATGCCTTTTTTGTGGTGGAGAATTGCCCAGAGTTTGCTCGAAAGGCATTGCTTTTCAACTTTATCCATTTCATGAAAAGTACATACTAGTACATGTATACAAATGTATCTACAATTAGGCCCTGGTCATGATGCAAAAAATGAAACGGTTCTATCGGTTCTATAACGGATAAGTTTTGTCATCATGAATGCTCCAAAACGGATCTAAAACAGATTTTCGGAACCTCCGTGGGAGGTGGTTCTGAAATGGTTTCTAGGTTATCCGGAATTGCAAGTTTTCTTTTGTCTTTCGGGTATGCGATCGCGTTTTCATCGTGAAATTCGTTTTTATTATAGGGCCGCCTCCTGGTCGACTGGGGAGCCTGCAGTTCTGATATCCCTGTCCCGCCAGTTCTGGCTTCGTCGCGTCTCCAAACTGGCCTGTCTACGGCTGATGCTGCTAGCACTACCACTGCTGCAGCGTGGGCAATTGTACAAAATCTTTCGTCGGTGACGGCTACTCGCATTGAGGGCCCGCTGGTTGCGTTCCCTTCCGCGATTAGACATCATTTTTCAGAGGTAAATTGTACAACAACAAGAGCTGGGCATAAGGAAGTCCCGCCATTTTGCATCACGTGACAATCACTGCACTTTAACCTCAACCTATGACCTCTAATGAGCGCCACTAGCGGTACACGTGGAAAACACATAGACAAACCGATCTGAAACGGTTTGCGCGTGAGTGTCGTGGATGCAACATTCAAACAGTTTCTTGTTGTTTGCTGTCGGATTTACAGGCCTAACCCATAGAACCGTTTCATTTTTTGCATCATGAACGGGCCTTAGATGGATCCTTATATCTTTAATAAAATTAATTTACTCATGAATTGAACAAATCTGTCAAGCAAGATCATACTGTTCATACCTCCTTCATGAAGCCTGTCATGTTAACATCTTCCATACCATGTTAACAAGAACTGAATGACAGACACATTCAGACAAGGCTATCATATCGTAATATTATAGAAGTAGAAGGGACATAAAAAGAATAGAATAGCAGTCAGGAATAACATGCAACATAGAAAAAGAAAGGGAAACACTTCTGTAACAGGCTGGCATAACTGGTCAAAACAAAATATACTGTAAATGCAGAAACTTTCGCCGTGGTTTAATGTTTGCGGTTTTCGTGGTGGCCGCTTCACCGTGAAGTTAAAACCACCAAAACATTTTTCCATGGCAGTAAGAGACTACAGTGCATGGTGCTACCTCAAACTTAAAACCACCGCAAAAAGTCCTTTTTCCTGCTACCCCTAGATTAAATCCCCGCAAACTTAAATACATTTACAGTACTTATGATATCAATAATAATCATTGCTATATAATAATCTTTATTTGCGTGTTCCTGCCCACATGGGCTAAATAATGGGGCATTTTTTATGTTAAGACTTAAGCCTGCAAAATGCCCGGTTGCGTATTATTAAACCGCACTTTGCTTGGCGCAACATAATCTTAAACCCACTTCGCACCCTGAAATTTTGCAGTCAGAACATTTAGGTCCTCGATTAAAAGGCTGACAGTTTACATTGCCTTTTCTCAACCCTTCTCTTAGCAATCATATTTTGGCATCCAAAAACGATTCTTCTTCTAATTAGTTTGAAGTTGTTCATGATTTGGGACCGTACGCATACGGTCAGACGTCCTCGGCTAAATAGTACCGGTTACAAGACCTTTCTTTTCATCAAAACTAAGCTGTTTTTCTAAGATTCCAGTCCCACCGAGGACACATATCAGCCTCCCTTTTTAATTTTTTTTGGACACAATCAGCTTGGCTGAATAAATCATCCCAAATTATGCGTCCAAAAACGCATTGACGCATGCCTGGCGGGAACGCTGCTAGAGTTCATGTAAAATTTGAGCATGGACCTGGTTTCTAAGAAGACATGTCTAAACCACAACCACCAAAGCCCTTCTGGATCACCTCCAGAAGAAATGTTGAACCTGCTTAGACAGAACAAAGGTTTCTTCCTAGAAGTTGCCAACTTGAAAGTGCCAATCATGTTAGCATGTCCTACCGTACCGATCAGGCTAGTGCAGCTACGAGTTCTTCATGTATACACTTTTTCCAATTGGATAGATGTGTGTAGATAAAGGTCCACCGGCCTGACCTATGGCCCATGGTTGGACAAGTTGGGTAGCGGGAGTATGGTAAAGTCCCATATATGCAGATGAACACTCCTACACACATTACCACATGTTAATGTTGTACATACATTACCATAAATCAGTAGTATGTCTTACTCACACATTTTCATCCTCTTCAGTCACTTTCACAACCACACACTCTTACTTACTCTCAGTCATCCTACCTGTGTATGATAGACCCTCATGACTTACCTCACTTGTCCAATCAGACAAGTAAGATTTTTCAGTTGAGTGAGATTTTGATATGCATGTACATTGTACTTGTTACCTTTGCCAAGAGGGTTATATTTTGGGTAGAAAATTTTTCTGTGTCCCAATATGAAGGTCAATCGCATATAACTTCTACAGCCATGGATGGAATTTAATGACATTTGGTATTTGTGGAGCGGTTGGAGGGACGGAAGTGTTGTTCGAAAACGGTTCACCTGGCACTTTTTGTTGACACTGCAGCAGGGCGAGTGTGTGTGCGCGTGTGCAGCTGCGAACAAGATACTGTAAATGCAGATATGTTCGCGGTGGATTAATGTTCGCGGTTTTCGCGGTGACCACTGCACCGCGAATTTAAAACCACCGCGAACATTTTTCTACTATGATATTAGATTGCAGTCTATGGTGTGACCGCGAACTTAAATCCACCGCGAAAAGTCCTTTTTCCCGCAAACATTTACAGTAACTCTAAACGTTGTGGATCATTTTCGACGATATTTGGTAGTTATCTAGGGGTTGGGAAACCGAAGGTAAAGTTCGATGATGGGCATCCTGGTGACAAGTTGGGTACTGCATCGGGACATCAAAATTGGCACTAAGATTTTTTACTAGTGGACACGTCTTTGGGCAGGGAGGAAGTCATGCAAGTTTGGGCCCCCTGGTGGCTTGTTTGGAACTGCAGTCTCCGATTTTCTTCAAACTTTGGACGAGAATAACTCGAGATGTTGACAGTGATGACTTACATAATGGAATACTAGTTATGCAAGACAACAGCTAATTTGCATAATTAATGAGAAAAGTTTATAAATCCACTGCATTCCATGATAGGACTTTCAAACTTGTCACATTTGTAGCTGAGAAAGATAGAAATGTCAATACATATTAATTATGTAAATGAGGACCTATGTAAATGAGGACCTCATTTGCATAATTAATGGCAAAATATGAATGTGTTGACGGATCATCATTTTTTTTGTATGTAGACAGCCTAAGTGAAGACTTAAAGAGGGTAAGAGTTTGGGTCCCATAGCAGCTTTTTTTTAACTGCAGGAGCCACATTAGTTTCAGACTTTGAAAGAGAATAAGTCAAGAAGGGATGAACGGATCATCATGGTTTTTGGTATGCTGATAGCTGATGTAACATATGTACATTTTTGTAAGTTATGACAGATGGAACTTAAGAAGATACTAAATATGCAAATGAGAACTAATTTGCATAATTCATGTCTACAGACATCAGTTTACATATAACAAACCTGGTTTATTTGGCAAAGGTATGTGTTTGTGGGACTCTAGTTACTTTTTACAATGGTCAACATAGAAAAATTGAGTCAATAATATATAAGAATTCCTTTGAAAGTGAAAATGCATATAAATTTGAATTTGAATTTGGGGCAAGTGAAAAATTGGTTGGGGCAAGTAAATCTTTTATGTGCTTGCCCAAAAGGACAAGAGAATTTTGGAAACTACTCTAACCCTGCTTCACAATAGGAAAATTTCTGCTCGGAGGACAATGAAATACATGTTCCAAGTTTTCCTTTTTTGGCATACAACACATTTTTTTTGCTTCATGTGGCGTTGGGCAACTGATATTTTATGACCTGTCCATTCATCAACCTCATGGTGGACGCACGGCCGTTCCCAGCCACCTGGCAACACTCTTTTCCTGGTGTCAACACAAAATGTATTATCCATTGTGAACACAAATCCCTTATCCCTCACAAATATCTGAACTTACACCACTCCTGTAAGACTTGTTTACTTATTTTTATCTATTTATTTATTAGGATTCTCCATATATAAAATTGACAAATGGAGGGTATGGCAGAACAGGTGTCAAAGGACACCTTTTCAAAGCCGCCATACCAAAATCATAACAATAATAATCATAATCAAATAATATATTGTTTATTTGCAAAATCATGCCCGAGGGCTAATTGCATACACAGTCTCAAGAACTAAGAGAGGTAAGTACATAAAACTAGTGTCTCAATCAACTACATGATACTATATATGGATACTATTGTCGGGTTTGACTTCTTCTTTGAAGGCAGTGGTTAATGATACACATAAATACAAGAACAAATATCATAACCAACGCAAATCTCAAATCAGGATAATCACGATAATTTATCTTCCATTACCGTGTATTTTCTCATTTCATTTGCTGTTTTATCTACTAAGCATTAATTTTTTCTAAGCATGGAGGACAACAGGTGCAACAAGGAAACTCACTGTTTGATAGGATTGTAGAATAATGACAGGATAAGAAGCAAAATGGAGACAATGAGAAACAGAGGCATATGCAAAAATACTAGTAACATGCCAGTTGAGGGACTCATCAATCTGTGTAACACAAACTCTGCTTTCCAGCACTGTAACTGGCCCCTTCTCACAGAGGTCAGTCGAATGTTGGGCAGGCTGCTATGAGCAAGATTTAATCAGGCTAAGGGACTCATCATCTCTTCACAGTACTAATGATACAGTGCTCAAAATACCCACTTCTACATTTCAACAACGCGACCTGGGAAACAAGGTGCATGTGGTGGTGCACAAAAATATAGTAAACAAACCAAAAAAGAAGTGAACTAGAGTTCCACGAACACATACCTTTGCCAAATAAACCAGGTTTGTTATGTAGAATGATGTCTGTAGAGAAATGCGTTACTCATTTCATTTTCTTTATAATTATATGCTTGGAGTTGGTTTATAAAATTTTGGCATTGATTATGCAAATTAGATCCCAAGTTTACTTAAGTTATCAGCATATCAAAAATCATGATGATCCTTTGATCCATTCTTGACTTATTCTCTTTCAAAGTCTTTAAATACACATCTTACTCTCTTTCTCAGTTACATATGTGACAACTTTGATGAAAGTACTATAATGGAATGCAGTGGATTTATGAACTTTTCCTAATCTATTATGCAAATTAGCTGTTAATTTGCATAATAAGTATCACATTATAAGTCTTCACTTAGGCTATCTACATGCCAAAAATCATGATGATCCATCAACACGTTCATATTTTCTCATTAATTATGCAAATGAGATCATCATTTGCATGATAAATATGTATTTACATTTCTCAGCTACATATGTGACAAGTTTTAAAGCCCTATCATGGAATGTAATAAATTTATAAAATATCCTAATTATGCAAATTAGCTGTTGATTTGAATAATTGGTATCTCATTATGTAGGTCTTCACTTACGCTACCTACATACCAAAAAACATGATGATCCGTCAACATGTTCATATTTTCTCATTAACTATGCAAATGATGCCATCATTTGCATAATTGATATCGATGGAGATTTCTCTCCTTCCCAGCTACATATGTGACAAGTTTGAAAGTCCTGTCATGGAATGCAGTGGATTTATAAATTTTCCTCATTAATTATGCAAATTAGCTGCTGATTTGCAAATTAGTATACCATTATGTAAATCATCACTCATTCTATCTACATACCAAAAATCATGACGATCCGTCAACATGTTGCAGAGTTATTCTCGTCCAAAGTTTGAAAGGAAACCGGCACCTGCAGTTCTAAAAAAGCTGCTAGGGGGCCCAAACTCACAGCACTTACTCTCTGCCTTGAGGGCTATCTATCACTCAAAAATCATGATCACAGCATGTCCAGAACAGGAGATATCAAAAATTGAGGTTCTGCTGCAGTACCTTAGCAAGCCGCTAGGGGGCCCATTATCGAACTTGACCTTCGTTTTCCCGACCCCTACCCACCTACCAAATATTATCGGGATACATCCAAGGCTTCTTGAGTTATGCTGTTAACACACAGACACACAGACAGACTCACAAGCCCAAAACATAACCTTAGCCATTCTGGCAAAGGTAATAAAATTAACAGAGCTGTGCAACTATGTAAAACAGTCACACTTGTAAGCACAAAAAAGGGCCCTACAGCTGGGTTTTGGCAGGGAGGCCAAGGTGGCTGGCCAACCACGCCTTAAACTTAGTTAAAGTTAAACATATCAAGAGAAGTGCATGAAACAAGGTGTTCTTCTCAATGACGGTACGAGGGAAATAGCTGGCTCTGTATGCCTCTGTCTTCCATGGGAAGTGTGAGTGATGTCCTCTTGTGATGTTTGTGTTTTTGGTAAGGATGTTGTGTATGGGAATGGCTATCATGTCTAACTCAATTGGTATGTGTTATACTTGTTGTTGGCTGGTATCACCAGTGACAATCGAACTAAGTGGCATGCTTCTAAACTGTTTCTATTTTGTCTTCAAGTTTGTTGGTTTGTGAATCTAGATGCTTGTGTGGGTCCCACACAGTGAACACATGCTAGTTTTGGTGTTACAATGGACATGTATGCTTCAGCTCTGATTGTTCTGCATGCCCACCTAAATTCAGAGTGCTGTTGGCTTTTGCTGTTATGTAGTCTACGATCCCATTCACATTAAAAAAAGCAAGCGGATTAAACATTGATCAGGATCATGTTTGCAATCTGATTGCAAAAATTGCCTTCACATTCTTTACGGACAATCCGACTAATCGCCCACAATCCAAACCGAATGCATACTTTACTTTCGTACAACATTGTTCGTAGGTTTTCTCAAACCCACTCTTAATCATGATCCAAAGAGAGATCTGCTCAAATCCTACCATTAATTATCAAAAATTGTCATTACTCTGCCAAAGTTTGCATTTATAATGATTAAAAAGTTCTTCAGCGTTTAGGTCAAAAGTACAAGAGTCAAGGTTGGAATGTTATTGTATATTTACAGTTTCAAAAGTGAAACCTAAACATACTGTACACTGTTTTTCTGATACCAACTTCTATTCAAACAGTTTCCAACCGAATCAACAGAAAGTCATACAAAACAGAAGTGAAGCTTACCACTACTGTCTTCCCCATACCATATACTTAGGCGCGATCTACACACAGTTTTTCCCGATATTGGCGAGCCTACTACCTCTCGCCGACAGCTTTTTTTCAGCGTCTAGATGCAACTACTATATCGCCATTACTGTACTATATCGGGAAAATTTCTCCCGAATGGTCCGGACCATTTGTAAGCCATCTAACGATACCTTACCGATACCTTAGCAGGGGTCCCCGACATGTTCCGCGCGCGTGTAGATGCTCCGCGAATTCGCGAAGCTCATTAGCATATAACTACAGTTAACGTGGGCTCATTAGCATATAAGGCGGGAATAGCGGCATATTAGCACGGGAGAGTAAGATGGCGGAGGGAAAAGCTGGGCGCTCCCGTTGCACATGGAGCCATGCAGAAACCGCCCTTCTTATAAGTGTATGTTCGTCGGAGGAGATCCCAAAAGGACGCGGGATTCCTTGGTACACCCCGGTGTACAGGCTCTCCACCCTCCGCCACAATCAGGGCAGCGAGAAAGAACGCTGCGTTCACTCTAGCCGGCCGCTGTCGTCTCTCCCTGTATCTCAATCGCCTCCTGCGCCCTACCCTTGCATGGCGTCTCATGTTTAAGATCACGCGCATGAGATACAGAAAGAACATTACCTGATTGATAACGAGTGGAAAAGCTACCGGCATTCCCGCCATTTTGAAATCCGCGGGATGTGTCACCAGAGGTCAACAGGGGTCACGAATGTTCCGCGCTACGAGCGGATATCCCGCGCTACCATTTGCAAAATGTGTTTAGATGCGCCCCGATATCGGCGGATGCGGCTATATCGGGAAAAAATGTGTCCAGATCGGGCCTTAGTAACCTTCTTTAGCTCAAACCAATTTCCACACAATATCATTGATAAAAATTTAGTTCCAAATTATAGCAGGGCTCGAAATTCATTTTGGGGATTAGGTGCACTGGTGCACCCAGCTTAAAAAATTGGGTGCACCAAAAATTCTTTGGGGTCACCACTTAAATTTAAGTAGAATGTCAAAAAAACCTAATAACAAAACATAGTTACATGCTATCAAATTCTTAAACAAGTACCATGACAGCCATTTTTATTATCTTTCTAACCCTTAGATGTCAAGAATATGATGTTTAATAGTACATTTTGTTATCTTTACATATATAACCCAAGAAAATATTTGGGTGCACCCTGTGCACCCACAGAAAATAATTGGGTGCACAGCTTCAATTTTGGGTGAACCTGGGTGCACATGCACCCAGTATTTCGAGCCCTGTATAGGGTGACTCATTTGGTGTCATACTTGAATACAACAACTTTAATGTTTTCTCCGGATATCACTAATCATCAAAACGTAAACATACAGGGAGCATAGAATAGCATGTTGCATTCTAGTGTATTCTGAAGGAACAATTACAACCTACCATGTCTCCATTGTGGTTTCCATGAAAGGTAGTAAGTAATCATACAGAGAACTGTCAATAACTCACAATAAGTCCTGTGACAAACTTAAGCAAATATCTCACTAGCCACCAGCATTTTCAAACATTTGAAAAAATAGAAAAAAAAACAAGGGTTAAGACATGAGAGGAGAATATCACAGTATTATGTATCTTCCTGGTTAAAGTCTTCCTAATGAGTCTAAACATGTTACCGGTATGTAAAATACATGTATGACCCAAAATGTCAGCTCTTAACTTCTTTATCAATGTGGTATGTAATGGACAAACAGGATACTACATTTTCACTAGGGTATCACACTCATCATCCTCCAAACATCACAGGAACTACCTCCTCAGAACATTCTGTACATTTACACCACCAGGAAAACATGTAATAATAATTGCCATAATCGGGTAAAGTCCCCTCCACTACAGTGGAAGCAATAGGTCTAGTTTGCTGCTGCTGGCATTTTTGTACAAACGAAAAAACAATGATCCCAGAATTAAATTTTTGTTTTTTAAGTTCAGCAAGTAACATTATCTAACAAGGAAAGGTAGTGACTAGTGACCCTACCCTATATAGAAAAGGAAAAAGCAAGCTGATTTAAATCCACTACTCAAACACCATCAAGAGACTTTATTACTAAAGAAATAATCTGGTCCTAAAATACAGCACAGTAGTTTCCTACAGTAGCCAACATCAACAATGTTCAACACACCAATTTTTCTGCTCAACACACGTATTTTTTCTGCTCAACACACGTATTTTTTCTGCTCAACACACGTATTTTTTCTGCTCAACACAACTATTTTCTTCACAAAACACTTTTTCTGTCCAACACTCTTACTTTTTTTCTATGCAACACACTTCATTTTTTCAGCACAACATATTAACTTTTTTACTTTTTAAATTTAATCTGATAGGGTCATTTTAATCGGATTCCACATTTAATCCGATTGATTTTTTGAGTGTGAATGGGGTCTTACTTAAACTTTAAGCAATACTCCATAGCACGGTCACAATATGTCAAATCAGGCTTTTATTATAATGTCCCCCTATTCCTGGTATTAGTCAGATAACTGCATGTTGGACAGTTGTGGACGTCAAAGCTTATCAACATGAAATCTGTCTTCTTCTGCCATATTTGTGCAACTGATGAATGAAATTCATTTGTGGCCTTATGTTAGTAGTAGCCAGTATTTACTTGCATTGAAAATTGCAAAATCCTTCCTGTATTCAATTTGTAGCACTCACAACAGAGGCCTGTATTGTCTTCCTCTCCACAATATGACATGGTACATACTACTGTACTTCTATAATCAGGTCCAGGTTCGGTCCAGACTTGTACCTATAAAAAAGTATAATCCTCTATACAAGCATCCATCCCAACGTTTGGGGAAGAGTTTTTCAAGCATTTGTCTCCAATTGACAAATAATTCTGCAAGAAGATATCTTTGTGTGTTTAGGCATACGTGTGTTACTTTAGAAATCAAATTATCCACACAGTAGAGTAGTAGTGAGTAAGCCTGATAAACAAAGTAGCCATCTGGAAGGCTGCCCAAGATGTCTGACACAAACTTCCTCTTAGTGCTGAGGCAATGTCTACCTAATTCATGTGTCAGGACTGTATGCCAGGTCTGCGACTGTGAGTGTGAGTCTAAAAATTCAAAAACTGTTTTGAGTCTTTTGACTCACAGTTTTTAAATACCTTTAAGAAACACTTTATTTTGAACAGATATACTTGATGTCTCTTTTACTGGAGCTTATGAAGTAACATGACTGAATCTTCACAATGTCAGCAATAGAGGATAAAGACAAGCATGTTTCTTAAGTATGTGCTAGTATGTACTGTGCAGTTTTTCTACTAGAGGTCATTTGCAGACTGTTCCTCCCCTGTAATATATCTCTGTCTTACCACTCATACCAGGTATGACCAAATACAGAGTATTGGATACCAAACAATAGATTCTTCTTTTTCTATCTTCTTTTTTGACTTTGGGATTGACACTTACATTGACATAAAGGGCTTGAGATTTTTCTGCATACCTGCACTGGTGCAGGTAACATTGAAAATTACCAGCACCAAACAAATTTTACCTGCACCCCTTTCAATTTAGGAAGTATGGATCATACTAAAATTGTTGATGAACCATTGCTAAGTTTTCTTTTATACCTAATAGGTGGTAACAGTCAATGCAGCTAATAACAATATCCACATACACCTACATCATAGGACATTTATGTATAAAACCCAGTACATGGACCCGTGCAGGTTAGGTGCAGGTTGACATCAACAATACCTCCGATTTAACCCACACTAACCACATTATATGAAATAACGTCCTTGCACTAACCTGCATGTGCAGGCAGTATTTCGAGCCCTGACATGTTTTCCAATTTACAGTCAAACCTGCTCAAGACGACCACTAAAGGGACCGGACAAAAGCAGTCATATTGGGCAAGTGGTCAGTTTGAGGAGTATCAACTCAACATGCCCAAGGCCTAGGCATGGTATAAATTGTTAATACCTCAAGCTTGAAAATGATGTGTGGTCCCAATTTCTGGCGGTCACAGTCGTATTGGCCGGGTAGTCGTATAGAAAGGGTCGCTTCATGCTTACGTCAATGGGGAATTTTTTTCGGGACGGAGAAAAAGCGGTCGTAATGACCAGATGGTCGGCTTGAAGGAGTGGTCGCTTGAGCAGGTTTGACTGTATTCCTTTTCAGGGCTCAAATTATCCACTTGCGCACCCTCGCCGCGACAGTAGTTTTCTCCGTGCGAGAGTTGTTCAGAAAGTCAGGTTACGCCGCGCACAACTTGATTTTGTGGTAAACAAAACGATCCTTAAGTTACAGGCCCTTTACTAAAAATATCAGAAAATGTACACCCTGTTTTGGGGATGTACGCCTTTGGTAAGCCCTAATTTTCTGCCGGAAACTTCACTCAAAGTTCAAAATTCGCTAATTCTGGCCTTCATTGATCCGCCATCTTGAATCTACCTTCTCATGCAATCTCGCACTAACTCACATGTCGCAAATCTTGAGAATCACACCCCATTGGGCCTGGGCGCTGCTATTGGTTAACCTGGCTAAAAAAAGTATTATGAGCACTGCTTTTTAATCTACGGCATATATTTGCTCCTTTTGCAGTTGCTTAGTATGATTTAACACATTACAGGGTGCACCCAAATATTTTCTTAGATCTATGTATGGAAAGATATCAAGTATACTAGTATACATCATATTCTTGACATCTAAGTGTAAGAAAGATAATAAAAATGTCTGCTGTCATGTTACTTGTTTAAGAATTTGATAGCTTGTAACTAAGTTTTGTTATTAGTTTTTTTTGACATTCTACTTAAATTTAAGTGGTGCACCCAAAAATTTTTGGTGCACCCAATTTTTTAAGCTGGGTGCACCAGTGCACCTAATCCCAAAAATGAATTTCGAGCCCTGCATGTGTATGCGGATGTCATCCATATGATAAAATCAACATGGCCTTACACCTTCTACTAAAAGAATATTCAGAAAATTCAACTTGAGGAGCCCATGACTTGAAAAACCTTCAAATAAACTATGTTTTCAATACTCCTTTGTTTTGACTTAACTAAGTACTCAGTACATCAAACTAGACAAGTCAAAATTGTCTGTTTAAATATATACAACATCAAAGAGTATGAAGCGAGATAATTTGGGGATATAGCAGGAACTACATGACGAAAGCCTTGTCAATACAATCGCTGATATTTTGTCACCACATTGAAAATATGATCCTTGTGATTATATCAATAATATTTCTTTCATCTACAATTTTCCAGAACAGAATATATCAACTGGCATTTTCAATTCTGTGATGGTGCAACTTTCCTTCCATTATCATTGTTCTTTTGAACATGTTGAACAGGACAATTGAAGTCAACATTTCACCACAACACACAGGTGTTTACAGTTATCACTGAACAACTTGATGCATGTGATGTTAGGCCATTGTTGATGTCTGCTGTCTGTTGAGAGGGTTTTCTATCTTGCCATATCAAATCTTCAGGGCTGTGTGGAAAAGTTTGGGGTCAGGCTACATAACACGCTTACCTACAATGACTATTATGTTGGGTGAATACTATGGGTGGATACACTCAACAAGAACTACACTGGTCAGAACAATGGGGAAACACAACACGACAGCAGGGGTTATGTTGCTAGTACATGGCCAATAATCATAGGAACCCCAAATTGCCAAAAGATAAGTCTGCACAAGCTACAACTTACAAGGGTTACATAATTGTTTCATGCATCTGTTGTTGTTGTTGTTGTTGTATGGGGAACAAGAGACATTAAGGTTTACATATGGGGCCTTAACCATGCGTGACCTGGTATGGCATACCTGAGTCTCTCACCTGGTGTCAATATCAACAAGTTAGCTAATCTGCCCATATCTGCTTGGCTAGTACAGCCAGATATACCGTGTGAGCAAGGTACAACTCACCCTGGAAGTAGTTTTTGTTGCGTAGGTAGCTCACACTGAGGCGGAGGATGGAAAGTTTGTCGAGTTTTGAGAGGACATCGTCAGTGAAAGGCAGCATGGAGGCCAGGCGGTCGAGCTCCGCGTTCAGTCGGTCCCGGTGCCGCTTACTAGGGTTGGTCTTAGCCGGGTCTTTGGGCACGGCAGGTTTGCTTGAAGGGAACGGAAAAAGTAGACCAGATAAACAAGGGTTTGAGTTAATACAGACTACAGTTTAGTCTATACCCGCACGTTTGAATATAAACTGAAGTTGGTTTACGATCGCGTGCCAACTGAGCGGATGAAAGCGACTAAAAATAAAACTACGGCAGTACGGGAACAAAATGGCCCCGAAAGAGTGGAGCTACTGCACCTTACCTTTTCACGGGTCTCCGCCGCTTCCTGCCTGCATACAGACTGCTCATGGTGCCGACAAGTTTCCAAACACCTCCCCACGGTTCGTCACAACAAGTTGGATCTGCAAAATTATGGGGAAGTAAAGATTGTCTTTGCAGTCTTTGCAACAACCGCAACTGCCGTCTTCGGGACGGTCCCACAAACTTTCTATTCCCTTCAACAAGCGATACCGGCTTAACTTCCAACAGACACGGCGGTACTTCGATCCAAACTGCTGCCTGTGTCTTCACATACAAGACGTCTGGTGAAGAGAAGGGGAAATGTGCTATGTTTGGGAGGAACGTTTCTGTTTCTGCACAGCCCAGCGGTGAAGTCTTGTCCCCCTCCCAGTGGCGGACTCCAGAAGCCCTCTTTAATTTATGCGAGTAGGCCAACAGATAGCTCCCCCGCAAAGACATCATCATTTCATAATTTATCTCCTTTATGCCCCGCCCCTTCTTCTCTACTGCTCGAAAATAAATTACAAAATTCACAACTGGTAACATCAGAAAGAGTTGTCAAATTGGCATGTCAGCCAAATAAAGACCTGTTGGCTTGCTTTGCTTGCAAAGTGGGAGACGACCTGATTTACATGGAATTTGTTTACTCAACACTCGTGCATATATTATCGACACTTCTCCGAGTGCTGGCCGGATTCCAGACCTGACCTAGATCCTACAGCGGCATATTAAAGATACTAGTAGTATCAAAAGCTGCTAAAGGAGTGTAGTCGGCCTAGGATTGTTCTTTGACCACAGAACACTCTTAGGTCAAGGAACACTAGTCTCCGAGGTGATGCCGCCTACCTTTGCCAGCTTTTGATACTCACGTTATATTATGCCACCGTAGGATCTGCTTGGAGATTAGACCTGGCCTACTCACCGCCCCAAGCAGAGGTTGGGCTTCGGCTGTTTTTTGGGTTTTTTTTTTACGTGTTTCCAGGCGTTTTGTCGAGCTTTGTATTTTCTCCCGTTTTCTTTATGTCCGCTGGGCAACGGAACAAATTAGAAAGCCCCACAAAACCGCCTAAATACCCACACAAAAAAAAGCTGGAGCCGAGCCTCTACTTTAGAGAGCAGGCCTGCCACTCGCACTGACTAGTTTAGGGAGATCCGACACCTCTCAAAACGTTCAGAACGTTTCGAGAGGTGTCGAACATGGATGGATAAATGATCAGATGAAAGCTCATCAGATGAATGAAAATATACTGTTCAACAATCGTACAAGGTACAGTGTTTTGCAACAATTACAACAGAATTACAACGCTGCATACACTGAACAACCAAGGACGTTACATCATCTGATGTAACGTCCTTGGAACAACCAAATATTGTCGAATAAAGCACAGCCATATATGAGTGATCTGGTCTCGCATTTGCAATAAAAATAAGTTGACCGACGGTTACGGATATGATTGCAGTTTATGGAAGATATTTGTGTACCAGAGAGGGAGAGCAGAGGTTCTGAAATGACGCTTTTGTCTCTTTTACTGTAACTCTCAGGGGACAGGTTTTTCATATGCTTCCAATCCAAAGGCGTCACATATTTAAGCCATACGTTTGTGAGCCGATGGAAACGACGAGAAATTGATAATACGTAAGTGTTTGTGTGTGTAGCACGGATGTTTACTTTAGAATATCCGAATATCCGCCTTTGAAATACACACACATAGCATTCGATCACCTACACACACAAATCCTCGCAGCAGTAGCCCTTTTTTTTCAAACAAAAATCGCATTTTCACCTTTTGCCTCCATGAAAGAGTTTCATGTATTGCTTTTGGTGTGTCTGGCTACATACACCGTATGTCACTAATACTACTACTACTACTGGCTGCCTTTACGAGTCAGCGGCTGTTTTGGCTTATTTAACTTAATGTTCAGTTTCTGATGGTGTATATCATGTAACGCTGTTAACGTTCTAAATCAGTTATAAATGGTAAGTTATGAAAAAAAGGAGACAATCCACAAGAAACCAAGGACATAAACTGATGATATGCCATCAGATGAAAAACATTATAACCCATGATAAAGTCCGATTCGGTGTAAAAAGAAAATAGGCTATTCAATTGTATGCTGTGTTTCCCTGGTCTCTACCAGACTCCGAGTCGCTGGAAAAAATCGTAGAAATGGTACAAATAGAGGAGTATGCCGGCCAGAGGAATATAGCCGGCTAGGCAACAGTAACGCGATCGCGAGCTGTTCCCTGGCCGGTTATATTCCTCTCTATTTCGTATTTGTTCCATTTCTACGATTTTCCAGCGATCCGGAGTCTGGTAGAGACTAGTGTTTCCCCACACTTTGGCCTGCAAAACGCAAGATGCCATAGTGGATTGTGTCCGAGCGATAATTTTGCTAATTGACAATAGAAAAATAGTCCGAAAAGGGGAGTTAGAAAAGGCGAAGAGATTAAATCTGTAGTAACACCATCCTTGCGACATTTCCCTCAAAGCCCTATACATGTAGGATCGATCCAATAGTCATAAGACCTCATCATGCTCCAAATCTTCGAGCTGATAAACCGTTTGCATGGCTACGGACCAAACAGCTGAAAACAAGAGAAGGGGTGGTTCTAAACAAACTCCTTTCACTAGTAGTTTCACGCGGCAGATTTATCCCTTTGTGCCCAGTAGCAACTTGTTCAAACATCGCACAGGCAACGCACAAACATTGCACAATACTGATAACAGAATAATAGACTGAAGGGTAAATAAAAAACAACAGTACTAGTAATCAATATCAATCAACACTCGGTCAACATGGAGGACCTTGAGCACCTATGGGCGGGACTGTGGAGAGGCATGCCGCGGCATTCATTATATTCTATAAAACATAGATTTGTGAGTAGGGCAGTGATTATGAAAATAATCTTAGAGAATAGATTTAGATGTATCAGTCTATCTGTGTGACTTTAGTTATATTTGCTACATGATCCCAAGGGGCCTGAAATAAGTATAGTAATTGGCTGTCAGTGCTTTTTATTTATATATAGTTTATATATATATATATATATATATATATATGTGTGTGTGTGTGTGTGTGTGTGTGTGTGTGTATGTGTGTGTGTGCGTGCGTGCGTGTGTTTGTTTGTTTGTGTGTGTGTGTGTGCCTGTGTGTCTGTGTGTGTGCGTGCGTGCGTGTGTGTGTGCGTGCGTGTGTGTGTTTGTGTGTGTGACTGTGTGTCTGTGTGTGTGTGTGTGTGTGTCTGTGAACTCCATTCTCATTCTCACGATTATCCTACAAATTTCATTTTACGCGACACCGAATACAACTGCCTGTTACTCTTTTAATCGCCCGATTTCTTCTCACATAAGAGCAGTGTTCTCGTATGTTTTTGTCTCGCAGCTTCATATTAACCAAATAAGAAACAAGGTACAGTTGCAGCAATGATCCTAGCTTGTGGAGACCATGTACACGGCATGGAATACTAGTTCGTGCAGTAGATGCCCTAGTGCAGTGACAATCAACGACTGGTCTTGGTACAAATCCTGAACAATTTTGAAACCAACTAATTTGCTTTGGCATTTTCATGATTGAGGAAAAGGTAAGATACCATTAATCTTTGAAATCCTATATATATAGAAATAGAGTTTTAGTTGAATATAGCAAAAAGAATGGCGGAATTCACTAAATGAGCCATGATTTGCCTTAACGTAAGAACAGGATCACTCTCTCTTCTATCGTATGTTTGCATTTTCCGTCACAAGTCAATGCAAGACAGTATTCCGCCTAGATACCAAAGACGCTGTGCTCTGAACCACGACAGTGCGTTCTTGACTATCACGGGATATCCGCACCTGTAGCAACGGGACTGTTCTTTCGCAACTAAAAAAACATTATCAGTTATTGCCTGAATCTTGGTAAAACGTCTTTAAAAAGTTGAAAGTATATTTCTTCTTCAAGGCCAGCAAGATACCAGAGGTGATGTCTCGTTGTTGGGGAAAAGCGATTGCAATATTGACATTCAATAGTATATGATATAGTTACATTTACATTGTATTAGATTAAGACACTGGACCTCATTAGATACCAATATATGACCCTAAAACCGTTAGTTTCTTTTATCAGTTGTTGAACATTTTTACTGTTCATGTGAGTGTTGACATACTGCGGGTTTGTCTCTCTAGCTACAAGTTCCGATGGTCACGGTAACACAGACAGCCTCAACCACAGAAAACAACAGTTTTCAATCGGAATGTGTCTTCGTGAGATCACTGATTCATATTGTTTATTTCTACGCCCACCTATGAATGAATTTACTTTATTGCTCAACAATCGCACAAGATACAATGTATGGCAACCAATAACAACTAAAAGCTATATAGACAATAGCACTACGAGGCTACATACAGAACAACAAAATATTACCGATTACATTACAGTCATGTATGAGTAATCTGGTCTCGCATTTTGGAATACAGTATACAGAAACTGACCTACGTAGACGGATATATGAGTTGAACATGATAGCGGTTTATGGAAAATATCGTTCTGTGTACCGGTAAGAGTGTGTTTTTGTTCTAATGTTCTTAAACAATGCTTCTCTCTCTTTACTGTAGGTACGACATTTCATGACAAAGTGGAATTCATGTTCGATATCATGACATGATTGATTTTCATTCGATTTCACTTGGCATAATAAAAGCCGGTACACTGTACCAAATTGAAAGTCTCGTCTTTTGATTAAAACTCGTAGGCACAACGCCGTGCGCGCTCCGTTCACTGTGCACCTGTAGCAAAGGCTGCACATAACGTTATAAGATCCTGAAAAACTACTTTAGTATTGTAGACGTGAAAGTGAAATTTTATAAGTTTATTTTGTCATTAAAGGTAAGCATAAGAAATGGATAGTCACAACACAGAAACAATGATTTTTTGTTCCCCGACTTTCGTTGTATATCTAAACATTAAAAAGACCAATACTAGTATAACGTTCTTCAAAAGGGAAACAAATTTTTACCTATGTTTTGACATTTCTGTTATCTTTGCATAAATTGTGATCTGTGCATGTATAAGATAGATAGAACATAAAAAATATCGAACTAAATGAGATTAAATGAAAGTCATGTAGTCTCCACGCTCGGCTAACTTACACATTTGAAATAAAACATACGTAACCATTTATCGCCGTGAAAGATTCAATGTTAGAATTGTTGCTATTATCTCCATTGCTTGTCTTGAAAATGTCACGAGAAAAAAAATCGCAAGAGACGTAAAAGTCCCATGCCGTGAGTGAAGAACCTTAACTCGGGTCTCCACACCATCGCCAAGCGAAACATTTACAGGTATTGGACATGACGATGCCCATGATATCGTGATGCGTGGAAACAACAAGTTGCCCACAGCAATGGCTTCCACGCGAGTTTTTGGGTGCTTGTCACATTTGTGTTGTTGGGGCGATCGTGACATGTCTATGCGTGTCATCACCTCGTCAAAAGGCCCTAACCAAACGAAACTGAGCCTATCATTGTTTAAAACCACTATCACAACAGCAAGATAGCACGGCCCTTCAACATTGTTAGGGCTAGCGCCGCACGACATAGTGTCATACCTGCACGCACAGATGTACCTGGAGGTGCTCCTAACTGCCGTCCCTGCCGTGGTCTAACTCCTACCGCCGCTACCGGACCGCCGCCAGCACAGGTGTCTGCTTTAACAGGGTGACTCCACTTCGTCCTTTCGACAGTTTATTGCCGGCTGAGTTGAGATGGCATTGTGATTGATGACCAAATTAACATATCCATAACTTCCTGTTGCCCGACAGTAAAAAACAAGGAGGGCTGGGAACGTTTGTTGGGACGGACTGTTGAGTTGGGTTAATGAATTTTTCATGAGCGCCCGCCCGCCAAATTTCTCTCCTCTAACAGATGCCTCTCTCCTGATTTTCGTTCTGACTAATGCCAATAATGGATGCAGGGCAGTTTTCCGACGCAAACGGCCGTAGATAATGTACTATGGGTAACTGTACAAATTAGATGGTCGCGTGTTAGACAAGGTTATACACAGTAAAACGACAACCAAACGAGGATCAAAGTCACAGCGTCTGTTATGGTGTCATGTTTTCAATTGTGAAGTAATACTGGTGTCACCTACGTTACTCACATCCTTACATAGTCACCGAATAGACATAAAAGCACACCGTTGAATTTTACGCTATGATTTTGTTATGCACATGAATTGTTTTATCTCGTTTTCTTGTGTATGCTTCCGATCGAAGTTCTTGTTCTGGGGTAACTTGCACAACTTGCTTGTCTTAACGATTTTAAAAAATCTCATGTCGCAATAAAAGGCAACTAGCACTCGATAAACCTCGGTAAGAAAATTTACTATCATTTGTTGATCTTTAAAAAGAATTACTGTAATCATGGTGATAAACAAGACGTCGTCCGCTTCCTTCGTATCTACCGACTTACATGAACAACTTTTAGTTCTCAAGGATACATGTATAAAGGACGAGATATACCTGAAGGACGATTTGAAGATTTAATGATATTTCCCATCGCGTGCCTTGATAGAATTATACTGACGCACCAGCACTTCACGAGAACGTTGCTAACGTATAATTCGTACCAAAACGTCCTCACTCAAGGCACCTGTTCAGACTCAAAACGACACTTTCATCTTCCCATAGCTCAGCACATCCTCAGTCAAAATTGTTCACAATTAGATCAACTCAGCACCCGTCGGAATAAAAGAGGGAAAATTGGCGCCAATTCAGGCTCTTTCATCTGGACAATAACAGCGAACCAGCGGGACATCTTCTATTGTCAGTACATAATAGTGGGAATAGAACAATCGTACATCACTCCCTCTGACAGGTCATACATGGTGCTTTGTTGAATGTGTTTAGACAGGTGGGAGAAACGAAGGCATGGTTCTATACTGATTCATTTATATCTTTCTGTCCATCTATCTATCTATCTATCTATCTATCTATCTATCTATCTATCTATCTATCTATCTATCTATCTATCTATCTATCTATCTATCTATCTATCTATCGATATTATATATATATAGATAGATAGATATGTATCTATATATATAAATCTACTCGTATCTACACACATACACATACACACACACACACACAAACACGAAGATAAATAATTTTTTGCTAAAACTTACGTTGTAGTTGCGCAAAAACTATGTTACATGATTACTGTTTTTCTGAGTACATTCGTCCCCATATGCATGTTTTATGACCCAAAGAACCATCAAAATACTACTGAATGACACGTTGTGACTTTTTACACTCTTAAACTCTTCACATGGTCTCTACTACGTTGGCTATAGAAGAATAGCAGGGGAGTTTACACATTTACCCGCGCCTTCCCTGGACTGACCCTTTTCTATTTCTCTCTGTGCAAAATAACACATCCCATACACACGGCCGCCTTCCGGATAGAAACAGTGTCATTCTGTCCCTGAACAGTTTCAAGCGAGAAGTCTCCATTTTATATAACGATAGTTTAAGGTGGTTGGCACCTGCTTGTTCACCCTAGCCTACGAGGCCTTCCTGGCGGGTTATGGATAGTAGAATTCGGCAGAAATAGACATGGAAAACCACAATGGACAACTTCATCTTTTTGAAGACAACTTGGACCGTAATAATGCCAATATGTAGATTTTACTCGTCACCTGTACAACCTGTTCGGCTGAAATAGCTCAGGTGTGGTTGGAGTTAGCCTCCTCCACCCACCTCTCTGTGGGCATTGCCGTTTTTAGGGGGGTCGGTGACAGGTGACAGGGAGAGCGACTCGCGATTTTCAACCGGAAAGGTTCTTTTGTCGGGAAATGGATTCTAGTATGCCGGGAAAGGAATATATGCCGGGAAGCGAGTAGTCTGCCCAAAACGCTGTGGGCACCCCAATTCAACTTACGCCCCCCACTGACAACTTACGCCAATGCCCGCAGAGAGGCCGGTTGACGATGCTAGGTGAGTGGAAGTGGTCAATGGAAGAGTCGTTGCTAGCCGCAGGAATGAGTCGGCCGGTCCACAAATAAATGAGCTGTGTTGGTAGACTTTCGTACCTATATCATTGCACCTTTTCCCCTTTGAACCCAATATTGTACACAGTACAGGTGACTATTTCTATAGTAGTTTACGACGAAAGCGTGGGATCCATGTCACTCATTTTTACTATTTTATAATTTCCTATTTCAGTATGCAATCTAGATTATGCCATAAGTTCCATTCATTGTACATGTTTATTGCGTAGTAATTTGGCTAGGCCTTGAATTTTCGACACACGTGGACTTCGGTATGTTATAACATTAATGCAGAGGAAATGTGTAGTAATGTTTAGACTTCAAAGTACAATTAGATACGGTTTCGCAGGCACCATATGGATTATTTTCTTTGGATCCTAATAAAAGATTTTGCTTATTGTAGTCTGTATGGAAATATTTATCTTGCACCACTTAGATCGTATACAGGATATATTCGCTCTATTCGTATTGACCTATAGGTTTCTTTGTCATGAGTTACAGTGAGCCCTTTCTCTATCTTTGCAAAGAAACAACCGACATCGACATGATAGAAAATAACGATATTTTTTGTACAATAGTAATTGTTTGACTTTCAGTTACATCAAAAATTTCACCGTCACTTACCGGTAGTTATAATAAGTTCAGAAAAACGCATGCCGAGAACAGTGGTTACACTTTAAGTTTATCTGTTTGGGATGGGCTTATCATTATTATTTTTCTGACAAATGAGTCTTCACACCGACAACAAAATGTGACAGTACACCAGTCATATTTACAAAATAAACATAAAGACTGACAACACGATAGCACACGATCAAAATATTTTGATAAAGAATGCAAAAAAAAAATAGAAAGGTGCCAATATGTTGAACCAAAATTTGACTGATCGAACGATCGTTTGCTTGCAACATGAACTTTAAGAAAAGAAGTCGAGACAAGAGAAAACATGACACAGGCTCGTGCGTGTTATCTCGCAATGTCATCATCATTAGCTACGTACCTGTCACTGTAAATGCCACTGACATTTCAATCTTCCTCTCGTAACAGTGTATTGCAATTAACTACGAGATGAAGATAATACTAAGTGGCTGAAATATTGAGGCAGAAAGAATACTCGTTTGATGAGTTTGTAGATGTAGAATAAACCCCTGCTTACAAATGAAAATAACGCGGCGTCTTTGTCTGCATGTCTCTAACGTAAGTGTGCCGCGTGTACCGCCGTAAAAAATCGGACGGTGGAATTGGATGATTACCTTTCATTTGTTCGAGGACACCAGCTTTTCACAGCTTCTGATCCATTTCGCATGGGAACGTGTGTTTCTCGTGTGAGTATAACGCAAATGAAACTTAAAAAAAAAATTCGCATTCCGCATCATCCTCGGTGCCATCCCTCACACGCCGTTGGGCTGGTACCTCGAGTGGTACGGAATAGACGTGCTTTACTCTATAACGTTATGTAGGGGAAATGCAACACACGCTACTAGACCATCACAAAACGCACTAGAAACAAAAAAATAAGCACACTGTCGTGTCCTTGTAATTTGGGAGCGTGCGTGGATGGTGGAAAGTGCAAAACGACAAACAAACCCCTTTTGTTCGACACCAACTTTTCACAGCTTCTGGTCGATCTCGCATTGGAATGTGTGTTTTCTCGTGTGAGTTTGTCGTTAATGAATTAAAACAAGTCACATCCCGCATCATCAAATTACTGTACATCGAAAGGTTCCCGGAAAAGTTGTTGCCTGTCGTTTTAGCATGATACATTCGTTCTACCATGCTAGTGACTAACCAAAATAAAGCTAACTGAATTTACGTCGAACGAAACATTCCAGAGGATTTCCACTTTGCAGCGGTTATATGATTGCTAGAGTTCTCTTACCACCAACATGAAGTCCGATACATTCTACTGAGTACGACTTTTTGCTCGACTAGCACCAAGGACAGGGAATGTCGTCTTGTGTTTTTAAAGTAACATGGTGGGATTTGGGAGTCTTTATACAGGCAGTGTCCAAACAATCCATGGTATCTGCTATTTTGGGAGCCGGAAAATAAAATGAATAAGCACAACATTGTTTTATAACGGAGTTGCACTTCCCATTAGATTTAAATGATGATATTGTCAGTACTAGAAGCAATAATAACTTCATATCGTGTACATTGTTACCATACGGACTCTTTAGAAATGTCCGAATGCCATAGCATCCATATTGTTAGCATTTCAGTCCAACAGTGCAAAGCATGTTTGTAATATTGTTTACAAAGCACAGCAAGCATGCCCCAGTAAAGATCTGAATGTCTGGCAAACCTTCACAATGCTTAGCCTGCATATCAGTGACAAAAAAGCCCGGCGGTGAAGAGTATTGTATGTACAAATGAAACGATAACAGACGCATCTCTTTGTTCTTAGACAAAGATGGGAAAAGCGGGCGTCAGATGATTGACCAAAATTGCAAAAACGACAACAGAGCACCATGCTGTGCAGCACCACGGTGGAGTGAATTTTTTACGATACTGCTTTTCTGTAGGACGTATTTTATACCAATAACAAAATGCAGGAAATTGTTTACGTACCAGAATTAATCAAGTTGAAGCAACTGAGTAGAGACATTTTCTCAATAACCATGATGTTACCAACTCCTTGTAAAGAACATCAATCATCATCACAATCAATACAAGTCCGAGAGCTTTGTCACATAGTTGGCTTCCCCAGAAGTAAAAACCGTATATTTTTATTTAAAGTTTTAACTGCCAGGAGAACCTATCTACGAAAAGAAATACCTTCCTATGCCGACAGTCTTATCAATACCATGTTTATCGGGTTATTAAACCACACATTGAATACAAGTAATTTCAGTCAGATTTACTTGATAAAATGGCTATGTCGAGGATATTATCTTCATAAACATCAGGCAAAGATACTCTAATCCTCGGCTTTCAGTCTAATCCGTCTTGATGGTTTTGGGAGGGGTCGGCTTAACAGCGTCACGTCAGATGAAATAAAAACAAGTATGTTTGTAAAAAAAAAACGACAGGTTACGTCAACGCCATAATTGAACCTAAGTCTGTTATTCTTTGATCTCAAGCGGGACACGGCAAAAGACATAGTACACTGTTCCCATATGGTCTATCAGCGTCTACCTTAATCCCACTGGACTGCTCTTTTAATGTCGGTAAGCCTCATAGTAAATTTGTGGCGTACTTTTAGCGGCGCAAAGCTTTTACTGTGGATTAGACCGTGTGCTTTAAGGACACGTGAATCAACAGTAGACTGACGGACAGGTGTGTTTTGCGACAGATGGTCAGAGCAAGGCAAAAATTACTGGGACAAAACTAATTCAATAATATACGGGTCACAAGCATCCATCCGTCGAGGTTCTACTGATTATGTCCCTCATAACAACCATGAAAAATTAATATTTATCTATGCCCTGGAAAACTTGATATAATGCTTGGAGAAAATTTAGCTACATTGGTGTGTCCAAATATAGAACAGATGTTGTTACATCTGTTGTTTTGTAAAATTCGTACAGTCGACTAGATAAACGACCTCTATCGTAGTTAAGAACACTTGCTCTCATCATCTAGATCTTTTCCCCTAGAAATTTTGGACGAACATCGAATGACGGATAAAACGTAATAAAACATCCCTGCATTTCAGAGAAAAGTAGTAAAGAAAGCCATTCTTAGACGTAAGCCTTTAAATAGCAGCATAGAGAACGGATACAAAAATATTTCAGTTTAAAAAAAGACCATGTAATATTCTTGAAATAATTGTTACAAAATAAAAACACTTCCTTGGGACGACCGGAGCAGCCCATTGGAACAAAGGACACCAATTTTACCGACGCTCTCTTAAATAATAGAGGAGTTGGCGCCATAACAACAAAGACTTTCTCCTGGATAAAATCGGCCCATTCTCATCCGGACAGGTGGGCAATCAATTTTAGTGCATCAGTCAAGCCTGAACATATTTCTGTTAATCATTCTCAATAACAACACTGGATATGTCTTCCTTTAAGCACAGCTGTTCCAGGTATGCAATGATTTTGGTGGTTTAAGTAGTCATATTTGATATTCTTGCGCAGCAGTTTTCTTGGTATTATTATGTGGGTGTAGGCCCTTGTTGATTATAAGGGTAGGTTTAGTATTACATCATCAAATCGGTCTAGACATACAAATACAGAGGGATAGAGCGATCTGCCGACCGACAAACAGACAGGCAGAATGTACACATACACACATACACACAAAAACCACCGCACTCTCATGCGCACATTTAGATCGATACACATAGGCGTACATACAAACACACACAGACACACATACAAACACATACATACAAGAACAAGAGCACACAAACAAAAATACACATTCAAAACACTCTCCAACACACACATACGCGCAAACACAAACACATACATTCAATCATAAGCACAGTCAAACTGTGAGAAACTCAAACACACACATTTAAATAAACACACATACACAAAGATTCATATGCACACCCGCAGACAAACACATGCATATATACACAAGGACACAGACACAGGCACACGCGCACACACACATACACACACACATACACACACACATGTGGGCACACATACACACACACATACACAAATGAAGATGAATTTTTGCGCACACAAATACACATACACAAACACACACACACACATGTACACACTTACAGGTGTAATTGATTTGTTAGTTCTTGTTCAGGTACTAACTAGACCTAGTAAATTATACTGGTTTTGATGCGCTCACACCGGGAAGGACACGTACTCTTTTCAATAAGTGAGGCAGTTTTTAGTGTGCTTGAGTTAAATGGAGATTTAACGTAATATTCAATGAACGTCCCCAATCGAAGCTTGGTACTCATTTTCACCTGAGCAAAGTGAAAAAATAACTTCCCCAAGGGCACAACTTCGAGGCATGTAATAGGTTTGAACCCAAGCCCCCCATATCCTTGGTCAAATAGGTCTTAAAATATACCACGCTTCATGGGTGTATTTTACCATGCTCACGAAGCTGTTATACAGATGCAGGAAAACTTGTCCAAAAAATATTTTCTCCAATTTGCTCCATTTTGCAATTTCGTGTGTGAACCTAGGATTACTATCGATTCAAAAGTTTTAGATGAGTTAATCGTATTTTCTGTGGAAATTTTCTTCGCGTTTCTGTTAAAATCTGCTACTTTCCTGTTTTACTACAAATACCAGTACAGAATACGCACCCTTTTCGGCCCTGGGTTCCTATCTACGTCGACAGTAAAAAGGTACTTTCAAATCCAAATGCCAGTCAAGAACTCACAAACGTATGACGTGTTTGTACTTTGTGCAGATGTGGACACCATGAACATGAAGGGAACGAGACCAGCTGACTCCCCATCACATCTGTTGTAATTTCATGGGCGTGGTCTTGGTTTTTTCAAGTACTTTCCGCTTTGGCAAATCCGGTGATTTCTTCATCTTCAACAAATGAAAAGAACAAGGTGTTGGCAAACATTTAGTTCCCACGGACAGGTGGGACGTTTCTTCACAAAAATGACAATGACGTAAGATATCGTAGGAAACCAGACGTTTCGTACAACAATGGCCACAAAGCCGTCACAGAAATTAAAAACAAAAAGAGGAAACATTAGAGCACGAGAAACCAGCCCAGTTGTCACTGCATAACAATCATCCAAACTTTACAATAACACTATGAACAAACAGTTCTGAAGAGATGACGCCGAGCTCTATGTCACCGAAGTCACCGTATCAAAAACCGCCGAATATCACACGAGCTACAATCTCAACTACACCATGACAGACCCTACTGCCACTCTGGTGCATTCGGTACAAGTAACATGATGACAGGGAAAACTTATTTCAACCTCTTTGGTAAAATAAAGAACTTCAGACGAATTTGAAACTAAAGTCGCTATGTCTGCAATGGGCTAAGATAAGATATTAAAAAAAAGTAGAATCTTTCCCTTGCCTTTCCCTCTGTTCCAGTTGAAAAGTGGCACAACCTGTCGTATTAATTGGATTTTCTGCCTGGTTCTGGTATTGCTGTCTGCTATATCTTAGCTTTGACGCGTGGTAAACCTTGACCACAATGTTGCATTTTTTATGGCGGAAGAGGAAAATATCCATGCACCTAGTTTGAAAAAGGAAATAACAAACGAAACTATGTAACGTACAGCCACATGTGCGATTTCGGTCTCATTGTTACAGGGTACATGGGCCACCCAGGAAGCTTAGTTCCCCGCTTCAACTTTAAGAGAACATCAGGTTATTTTTCATATATCTCAACTTGACCCGACAACCGTACGTGCAAGAAAGTAGAAGGCGAGGCAGGGCAAAGTTTTGCTCTTTCAATTTCCAAGTTTCGTGCATGTTTCGTAAGCCTGTTCTTACTATCGAGTTCAATCTAAAATAATATCCATTGAGAATCTTCACCTCCGCAATATTTCTGTGGATTATTGTATATATAATTCTGTAGGTGATGCCACCACAACAGTACTATAGTGGCCCATAACGGTCGTAAATGTCGTGGTTAAATGGGAACTTACCTTGCTAAGCTTAGTTGGTTTCCTGTCAGCCATGGTCATCCACAATTTGTCTCTCAGCCTTCCCTGCGTCATAACAATTGTTACAAGAAAAAACGTCAGCTTTCTGGGAGAAAACCCCAGCCAAGCGCAAGTTGCTTTTATCGCTCATCAGTGCGACTGTGATTTTGAAACGTCGACGATGGAAGGTGGTACAGTTGTACTACTGTCTACAGCGGAGTGCCCTGCCGACAAACCTTGTGTCCAAACCAAACCAACCTCACGAAAGCAGATCCAACATATAGTGTGTGTAGCGACAAAATGTGTCAAATTTAAAATTGTTAGCGTCGGTTGTGTGCATGCGATCAGATAATGACCCTCTTTCGTGAGAGTGGTATGATTTAAACCCCAGTGTAACCTGACGAAGCCATTGTGCTAGCTCTCATGATATTGTAGAGCTAGGAACCCAAACGCAAGACTATTCCTTGAAAAAGTCATTACAATGATATGAAAATTGAACAAAAACACGAATTAATTTTTTTCAAGAAAACTGTAGTTTCTTGTGGTGTTTTGTGTAATGTAAAAGCTAACTTTATTCCATGGTAAACGCGGAGATGAAAGCGTGCTCGCGTTTTTTGCTGCGCACGATTGCACGATTCTTGCGTGCACGATTGCGACCCCCGGCGGCATTCTATGTCATCTTACCCCATTACACAAGAACAAACGGGAGACCCTCACGAAAACTCCAATTCATGTGACAATCAAACTTGACAGGCAGCTGTCCCTTCTAACAATCTGATTTTTATACAAATAAAGTTGAAGTTTAAGTCATAAATGTATCGGGTGTTCTTGTTAGATGCTTCAAAGTAGAAGCGAGGAACGCAGTGGTTATCTGGCGCGACACTGAACGATGGCAATGGATGTTTCCTCTGATTGCGTGATCGCTATACAGGATTAAATTAAGAAAACATGGGGACCGCAGATGTGTTTTCAGATAAAGCTTCTGGTGAACTGTTGCGGAAAGACGATGCTTCGTTGGCGACAAATGGCGTCTTTTCGTTCTGGTTGGAGATTAGGTGCCGGCTATATATGAGAGGATATGCAATCCGACCCTTAACAGGAAAAAGGGGCTACGTATGGAGCTTTCCGGCACTTGGGACATAGCACCCCCCCCCTCCGAAACTCAACATTTAGCTCCTGCAACTAAAACAACAAGAGCTAATTGACTCTTTTACATTAATTGTGTCTTAGCTTTGTTTCCCATTGAAATCCAAAATTGTCTTAAGCTTGACTCTGTCCTACCTTTGTTTGTTATTTGAATCTAAATTGTCTTCAGCTTGACTTGTCTTGCAATGTCTCCGATTGGAGCTCTAAAATTGTCTTCATTCATAGTTATGGTATTAAATATCAATCTTTTCCAGATCACTTCAGTGTCACTGACGAAGGATAGTGGATCTATCCGAAACGTCTGACCGTTTCCAAAACCAGTTGCTTGAGTAACTACTCTTTGGTGTATGTTATTACCTGGATGTCTAACCTACATCGACGTAAATTATGCTTAATTTGCACGATTTGGAGAAAACTGTTTCATCCCAGTGTTTGTCATAATAGGACTTAAATGCACGTAACGTATGATACGTTTTTGGCAGGTGGAACTTGGCCACATTCTGGCAGGATTCGAACTGGCTTGCCGTTTCGGTTCTCCATGGAATGAGATACTAGTAAGAATGTTTCGAATTGTTGGAATGCCGTAGTATACGGTCATATTGCAGTTAGCATAGTTAAAATACACTTAGAATACACTTTGAATGCCGTACGACATTTCTCCACAAATACACCTCGAAAGTCTTTTTTTTTCTATTTGCTTTTGGACAGACGAGGACGATGTGGCACTGCACTCAAGTTTTTGTAACTTATATTAACAATGCCACATACACGATACACGGTACAGACAGAAGGAAAGTCGTGTAAAATGCCTTTCCCAAGGGCACAACGTCGGGGGCACGGTGGGAATCGAACTCAGGACCCATAGATTCCGAGCCGAAAGCTCTACCAGTTACGCCAAGCCCGACGCCACGTCGAAAGTCTTTAGCATGTCAAAAGCCAGGCCAGCGAAAAGAACGGGCACAAATGTCTGGAATGTAGTTTTAGAATTTCTAAAATACACTACGAATTCCCAGGAATAGAAAAGAATTTTCACTCTGACGTCATTCCTACTCATTCTTACTCTCGTGTGAAGGGGCCTCAAGAAAGCGACAAAATGTTCGGAACTCAGGCTAGTAATTGACGGTTATGTTCATGTTTGCGGAAGGAATCTTGAAGGTCTGTGTGCAAGGTAGTGTCTCTCGTTAGGTAAGGTTGTGTTGGTCAGTAGGCAAGGAAGTGTCGGTCAATAAGCAATGTATTGTTGGTCAACAGTAGTGTCAGTCAGTAGCAAAGAAATATTCAAAACATTCGGCTCTGAACGGCAGGTCTGGAATGGGTTGGTTGTCGGTCGGCTGGTGTTCGACAAGGTCGGCTAGTATTCGGGAGTAAGTCACCAGTCAAATTTAAATGCTAACCACGCCATAAACACTGCTGACTTACTCCCAGCTTGTTTCCAACCTACCAACGATTCACCCCAAAATCGTAGACAAATCTCTGCTAACTCAATCCCAAGCTAAACGACTATTACTGGGACGTAGGCGAATCACTCCCGAACTTCACACGACCGACATAAATCCAAAAGCAAAAGAACCATAAATGCCGTATTAGAGCTATCTGTGATCCAAATTTGATCTCTTGGTGATGTTTCGAAAATAGAATAAAGGATTATTTTGATGAAAAACGAAAATGAAAACGAAAAACCTCCGAAACACAAACAGGCAAAGACACACACACAAATATACCCCCAACATACCTAGTTTTTTCTTGGAGGTGATAAGTTACCAATTGGCGATGGGGCCATTGCGCATTTGTTACTCTCAAAAGAATAAAGTATTTCTTAGATGATTTGTGCAAAATACAGTGAGATTCATTCATTCGGTGATGAGAGTTTTTTCAGTGAACTTCAAATTTCGTTTCAGGAAACCTTGAAGGTGGAACAACATGTTTAACGTTAATATTTGGCCTTGCGACTGAAAAACTAATAAATGTAGGGATAACGTTACATCATGAAAATAAGCGTCATATGATCAGTCGGTGTAATAGATGAGGCTGGCCGACGTGCTGGATAGCCGTTACAGGAGAATGCTCTCTACCTCCACATTAGAGGTCTCTAATTGATGTCTGCCCGGCTCAACCCACCGCAGTCAATAACTTTGCCCTTTATCTCCAGAGTTAACGTTAAATAATGCATGGATGATGGACGGTTCAGAAACAGTGATCGATTCACGGAACTCGGGGATAGAGCAAAAATCGATGAAGGCCACTGCTGTCAGCTTTTAGGCGACCCACTCTCATAATGAGAGACAGAAGAGGGGGTGGTCAGAGACAGAGAGACAACAAATAAAAGTGGAGAAGAAGAAACGAGAGAATTGTATGAGATTGTTCTGCCCACCACATTAGTATGTCTCGAATCCGTAAATTGCAAAATTTCCCTATTACCTTCTAAAAATGACATTTCCGGGGTTCTGTGTTCGCTTGTTCGGCTGTGACCAACATAACTCGAGAAGTTATGGATGGATGGATCTTTATGAAATTGAGTATGTTAGTAGGTGTTAGCTAATTTTGATAGAACGATACCCACCCGCCGGCGGCTTTCCATGGTACTACAACAAGACTTTCAGTTTCGATATTTCGTGTTCTGGACATACCATGGTCATGATTTTTAATGTCACTTTTTCTTTTATCTGAAGGGCCGATTTTCATGAACTTCATACTCGCAGCACTTGGCAATTGGCTGAAATTGAACATAATCAGTCATAAGTCGAGAAAACTTTGGCCTTATTTGCATGATTAGTGATAGTTTTTAAAGTTTTTTTTTTAAGTTTTTTTTTTTTCAAGATAAGGTTTTTATAATTTGGGCAACGTGCTTTATCTAGAAGAAAGAAGGCCAATCAAGTGATAGACCACTTATTCGCTCATTCAACTCCCGGCTTGCTCGCGGGAGGAGTGTGGCGCCCCGGCACACAAATCTCGAGTGATACACTTTATGTAAATGAGGACTCTATTTGGACGATTAGATGGGGTAGCGTTAGAATGAATGAATGACTGGCTGGTTTATTAGCGCCCAAACAGTGCGCACATACATGTACATATCATTGCTGCCATACAAGGCTGAATTGGTGTATGATACATAATATATTTGTTAAAAACTTCATCAAGATTCATTTAACAATGATACAATGAAAGGAAGTGTGCTATTTCTGAATCTGGATGACCTGCATCTAAACTGTGAGTAGTTGTCCTTTGTACGTAGTTCCCTCCCATGAACACTTCCCCGTTTCGCGGGTAACCAGCCAGAGAATATACCAGTAGTAAGTGTGAGGTCGCGGAACTCTAATTGATTATGCAAACTAAACCTTGCGACATACTTCAATTCCGCTGTCTCTATATCTCAGAAGTTCCATAATGAGTGACTTCACATGTCCTTAGCCACCCCTACGTCAATGTCACATCACGGCTGTCTATAGCAGAGTGCAGCCGCCCAACCATGTAGTAAATCGAACGTCTATGGAACCGTTTTTATTTCATTACGTATCCCTCCGCCATGAGTGTGAAATGTTGCCAGTTAACTACAGGGTAATCTCTGGACGATCTCCAGTCCCTCTTACAGTTTTGATAAGACATCAGTCCAAAGTAAAAAACATTGATACCTCTTCCTATCATCATACATGCCTTGAAAAAAAAGAGAAAGTGTAGAAGCGTGCGTAGATAGAGTTAAATGTATTCGGTTGGTAACTCTTGACAAGATTAGGATTGACAACTTTGAAGAACTTTCTTTTTAACTGACTTGTAGTTAAAACAATTACTAGACTAAGTAAATATCATACGAGTGAACAATAAAAAGACAGATTAAAACTGACAATATTCCCAGTATGATCAGTATAGATAAACCATGAATTAAAAGGGAAAGTCAGGGACACTTCTGTTCTCCCGAGATTTAAAAAAAAAATCGTGGCCCCAGCTGGCCTTCCGTCGACCGAAACCTTCGAGAATTGGGCCAATCCGTCGCACGCGCGCTGCTTACAAGTGGTGCGTTCTGGAATCAAAATGACCGCTCCTAAATGACATGGCCTCGTGCGGATTGGGGGCATTTGATTTTCGCACTTGAAATGTAATGAATCATATACCACCGGAAAGTAGAATTTTTGCTTTTTCATGTACACTAAATTTCCTGTTGGTTTGGAATCTACACGAGGGTGAAAACAAGAGGGGAAATCACACGAAAAGCTCCTATTTTCGAGTCGCAATATTAAAGGGAATGCGATGAAACAGCAGTTAAAAAACTATTGGAGTAAAGGATGAAGCTAAAATATTGTAAATAACTTGAAATTATTAAGATAAAAGGCCATGTACTCCAGCGATAAGCTTTCTTGTAGGGGGTGTTGACGCCCGAAGTCATGGAACGGACTACTTTCTCTCGCGGAAGGAAAATAAAACTGCCTCGAACTCCTCCTCCCTGCCTCGAAAATAAAACTGCCTCGACGTGGCTGGGCGGCTGGAGTGTAGGCCGATAGTTAACCTTAATTCCATTCATTGTGCGATTTTGAGATCACCCAATGCATTCATAGTACAAGCATTCCCTTTATTAAGATTCCGGTATGAGTTATGTACTTTCAAACTTTCGTGGCAGAAATGCACAGCAACAACAAATTACGAACATACAAATTACTTAAGACTACCTACAACGAGGAGAAATACTTACAAATTGCAAACATTCGACACAGAACAGCTATAACAAAACTTCGTATTAGTTCACACAAACTCCATATTGAAAAGGGCAGACATAACCACATTCCTCCGGAGCAAAGAATCTGCCAAAATTGCAACCTAAATAAGATAGAGGATGAGCATCACTTTATTATGGACTGTTCTTTATACACCAACGAAAGAAACGTCCTCTTCGATTGCATGCATGATATGTTACCTAATTTCCGTTATATAAATAGTAAGGAAAAATTCATATTCTTGATACAACTAGATAAATCCTGTATTATTGATTACATCTGCCCTTATGTCTACCACTGTATTAAGAAGCGAGAAGAAGTTGAACCTGTACATACTAGCACATAGTAGTCTCTGTAGATGAAATTGTGCCTTATAGTTACGACCTGTACTTAGCTTGTTGGAGCATAAATGTACAATAAAGGTCTTTCATTCATTCATTCGTTATCATTGAATGAAGACCTTTATTATACAGTTTTGCCCAACCGAGCTAAGTACAGGTCACAACAAGCCAAGATATAGAGTATCACAAATCTAGTCTAACACAAAAGTTCGGCTTCTTCTCGCTTCTTGGTAATATGGTGAAAATGTAGGACTGTATGGGTTTAGCTATTGTCCGTTTGTCAAAACGCATGAGAAATATTAACTTGTCAGTGCTACTCATGTGTCTAAAATGAAGGAATCTACTTCTATATAACTAAATAGAGTATTTCTATCATTGAAATACATATCGCAATCAGCAGTGAAGTGCACTTAATCTTGTACCATGTTTGAGGTACAAAATTGGCAGACTCTTTGTTCTAGAGGAGTGCGGTTGTGCCTTCCTGATTCAATTCGCAGACGGTGGCAACCGATTCTTAGTTTAGCAATGGTAGTTCTGTGCCGAATGTTTGTAATTTTCAAACACTGCTCTTCATTGTATGTGGATTTCAGTAGTCTGTACATTAGGAGTTTTTTTTTCGCACATAAACCTTTATTATCATTATGAATGTTGGTTAGAAAATTCTGGAAATGAATATCCTTCAGTCGTTGGTGGATAGCAGAAATTAGGTGGGATACGTTTGGATCTGTTGACTTACGGGCTTGCCAAACAAAAGGGTAACCACACTCCTCCAAAGTTTTGCGAACACCAGATGCCCAACATTTAGTACCTGATGAATCTAAGATTAAGCTGACATAAGAGAGCGTCTGCCTGCAGACTCTCAGCTGGCACATTCTGTTGAATTCTAATGAAATATTTGATGGCGTTTAGAGAGGCTTCCAGTTGGATATGGTACCTCCCTAATTTAGCGCGTACAGCAAGGTTAGATGCAGTTTTCGGGACATTAAGTGAGTGTTTACAAAATTTCAAGTGCACTGTTTCAATAGGACAAAATTTAGGACTTTTGAATGAGCTCCAAATTTCAGATCCATGTAACAAAATAGGTTTAACACAAGTGTCGAAGAGTTTGTTTTTAACTGATAATGGTGCGTCTGCTTTGTCTAATGATTGTCTAATTCCAAATAGAGCTTTCAATCCCTTGCTGTATAAGTATTTGCTATTGGCTTTGAATGTGCCAGCTGAGGATACAACAATACCTAGATAATAATAAGATGTTACTATTTCTAAATCATTACTATCAAACAAAAAACTACAATATTTCGGTAGGCGGCCTTCCTTTGTAAATACAATAACTTTTGTCTTTTTCAGGTTAACCTTCAGCTTCCATGACTTACAATATTGTTCTAGTCTAAGTAGGGAGGACTGTAAACCTTGTTGGGATTCTGAGAAGATAACCAAGTCATCGGCATATAAAAGACATGGCATTTTCATGTTGTAGAGAACAGGACAATTGAATCCGTATCTTTTACCGCCATGAAGATGGAGGTATTGTTGCCATACTGTTTCATTCTGGAGGTTATTTGGGGTATATCTCAAGAACCACTGGAAGGATTGCAATGGTATTCGGTAGGTAGGTAGGTTCTTGTGCCCTGGAAGAACACAATTATAATTATAATCTTTATTGACACGGCAATAGTACCTTCGTAAGGTACTTTCATATGTATAACAGCTACTTACAGTACAACTAAACACACATATATGGATATCTATAGGGGGAGCGAGATCGCTGTGACACCGGGCGTGTCGGCACCGTAAACGGTAAAGAGACGCACCCCGCTAATAGGGCCTTCACACCGAAATCGAATCAGCAGGAATCAAGCAGAACCAGCCGGAATGAAGTATTTGCAAAATTCGTGCCACATTCGGTGCCATTGGGCCTTAGATCCCCTTCACACGAGAAGGAATGAACCAGAATGCCGTCAGAATGAAAATTGTATTCTATTCCTGTGAATTCGTAGTGTATTGACATTCTCACTGCATTCGAGATATTCTTTCGGCCGCATTCTGGCAGGATTCGAGATGGCTTGCCGTTTCGGTTCTCCATCGAATGAGATAAGAATGTTTCGAATAATGTTGGAATGTCGCAGAATGAGGTCAGACTGCAGTTAGAATAGTTAGAATACACTTAGAATCCACTATGAATGCCATTCGATATTTCTCCACTTCGAATGCACCTCGACAGTTTTTGACATGTCAAAAACTTTCGAGCCAGCCAGAAGAACGGGGACGAATATCTGATATGCAGTAAGAATGTCTGAAATACAGTACGAATTGCCAGGAATTGCCACGAATAGAAAATGATTTCGACCGCATTCCGGCTCATTCGTGCTCTCGTGTGAAGGGGGCTTAAAGGTCGTCAAGGGCCACAATACGATTTGCCCTATACTCAATAAAATTTGTTCTCTATCCGTCCTTTGTCTAATTACTGTAATTGCATTTAATATAAAATACTTTTGAGTTAAGGAGAAAATATTTGCTGAGTGTTTTTTTAAATCCTTTGCAGCCAGTTGGAAACCACACAGCGACTTATTTTATTTTATTTATTTCATTTTATCAGGGTTACATCTCTCAGGCTACAGTCTGAGTCCCTGCACACACAAAAACAAACAACATAGTATACATTAATTAAGGGTTCGCTTCGCTCACTCGGTGGTTTTATTCGGTGGTTATAGCAAAGGACCAGGCGTTATGACACCATGTACACTGAGGAACAGGCGGGTCATTAACGTTATTATCATATAGCCTACCCAAACTTGCAAACTCCTGAATGACGCATAGATCCCTTGGTACTATACGTGTGAATTCCTTTGTCGAATTTCTGAAAGTTCACATTTGTTCCTTGGTACATACATTTGTTTACAGATTGCAGTTTGAAACCAAAATTTCCACAGAAAATATTTTTCAGTAGAAGCCGAGTTTACACATTTAAACATGACGTTTAAATGGATGTCACCACTGGTATTGCTCAGACGGACACAGACTGCTACAAAGCAACTGTCGGAATGGGATCCGTACATGCTCAAAATAGGCACAGGTTCAGAGGTAGTCTGCAGTTCCAGGGCCCTACGGTGTGGAATGGACTATCTGCATGCCGAACAACAGGCAACACTAATTACCTCCATGAAATGTCATGGAGGTTATATTTTCAGTAGCGTGTGTGTGTGTGTGTGTGTGTGTGTGTGTGTGAACAAGATAACTCAAGAACGGCTGGATGGATTGCTTTCATACTTGGTGTGTTGGTGGGGTATGATGATAGCTGGAAGTGATTAGAATTTAGGCCTTCTAGCGGCTACCCTTGATACTGCAGCACAACTTCCGGTTTTACAATCTCGTTTTTATGTTAGGGAGCTGAAACTAAGCCCACTATGTCATGACGCTGTAAGCTGTCTACCATCTAAACGTCAAGACCATATCATTTCCGGGACAGGAGATACATTGAAAAAACTGCTATGATTGAATATTCTCATTAATTATGCAAATATGCTCTATTTTTGCATGATTGGCATTTTATCTTGTACAACATTGTCTTAGGTACCTACATACCAAAAATCATGAAAATCCGTTGTTCCCTTCTTGAGTTATCCGCTTAAGAAGTTTTTGACAAAATTGCCCCTGCCATCCCAAACCTAGTCGCAAGGGGGCCTAAAATTATGTCACTTACTAGTATTTCTGAGCACAAGAGCTATCTAACGCTCCAAAATTCATGACCATAGCTTGTTCAGAACACGAGATAGTAAAACCGGAAGTTGTGCTGCAGTACCAAGGGTATCCGCTAGAGGGCCCAAAATCTAAGCGCTTCCAGCTATCATCATACCCCACCAACACATCAAGTATGAAAGCAATCCATCCAGCCGTTCTTGAGTTATCTTGTTCACAGACACACACACACACACACACACACACACACAAACGCAACTGAAAATATAACGTTAACCTCCATGACATTTCATGGAGGTAATTAGTGTTGCCTGTTGTTCGGCATGCAGATAGTCCATTCCACACCGTAGGGCCCTGGAACTGCAGACTACCTCTGAACCTGTGCCTTTGGTATTTTGAGCATGTACGGATCCCATTCCGACAGTTGCTTTGTAGCAGTCCGTGTCCGTCTGAGCAATACCAGTGGTGACATCCATTTAAACGTCATGTTTAAATGTGTAAACTCGGCTTCTACTGAAACACTCTGAAATTTAATGGAGGTATGAGGTCTACGAATACGTTATTTATGGAGTTATTTTCCTTCAAAATTTATTATTTCTTAGTTTGAATTGATGGCAAACTACTTTTAGACTTTAGACAGTATTTCTCAATAGATCTCATATTCAATTTACTGAATGAACTTCGCAGACGCAAACAGGCAGACAGACACGCCGAAGTCAACACCCCCGTTCAGGGAGGCCAGACAAGGGCTTAATTATATTTCATCCATACATAGTATGGTGAAATATATTGTGTTCGTAATGTATCTTTCTCCTGTAAAATCTTCAAATCGAATCATGTCCGTCGTTCCTGGACCGAATGACCTGAAATTTGGCACAAAGGTAGAGTGAGCCAATACCCTCATGTTTTTTTCTTTTCATTTTTTTCATATCTGCCTCTAAAATGATTTTATTGAGTTTTTTTGGTCATGTTTTGACCAAAACGGTATAATTTGCCCCCCTGTACCCTGGTATTGCAATTAAATAACCTGAAATTTGGTATAGATAGGCATTGGATATTTGGTCAAATGATCCAAGTAAAATGTTTGACAATTTGTGATTAATTTCAGCACTTTTCAGAGGGGAAATTTGTTTCCTTTGGCCTCTTGACGTGACCTTCCGTGACCCCACGGAGCACACACCTGTACGCGTCAGCGAGAGATAATTGAATCAATGAGCTAGCCGGTTTGCCATCCGAAGTTGAAACGCCAGCGATGATATTTTCGCCGCGCTGTTAGCTCCGTGCGACTGTTGTTGACGGTCTTATATAGGGATTGTATTTTAACTCAAGTCGCCGCGTCGCTGTCAGACAATATTACTCTCCAAGCAGAGGTTGAATCGCGCAGATATAGTAGTAGTCGGGAAAATTACACGGGCGCATCTGAATCGTCTTTAGAAAGTTTTAAGTACGCAGGCAAACGAAAATATACGCCCAGTACAGGTGGGGTCACACCTGCGTATATCTTTAAGCCGCATGAGTTCCGTTTTGACATTTTTCGACATTTTGACTAGTTTCTTCAATACGCGGCCGCACGCACAAGTCGCACCTCTATCGCATCTGAATCGTTTTTAGAAAGTTTCACGTGCGCAGGCAAACGAAAATATACGCCCAGTTCGCCTGATAGTCTTGGACATGCACAAAACTATCATTCGTACGCAGTTTGGTGGTCAAAACGTTATGGATGCGCAATACAGTGGTCCCACGTCGGTCAATTGCGCTATGAAGACGCTACATGTTTGCGCTTTATACGCAGTAATACGCGGATATCGCGGTATTGCGAGTACATAGCGTACTTACAGCGCAACGCACCATGAGCGACCGTATAACGAATGCACACATAGATCGCGATTTAGTACCGTGCGTTCTGCAATCGGGTTGCGCATACTACGCGTACTGATACCGTGATCGACGCACACTCCAGATATGGAATTAATACAAAGGTGCATCTGAGTCCAGACAAAAAAATCATCTCAAGATGGCAGATCCGGGCCAGGACCGACGAATTTGTACCGGGGGCATGGAGAGATGGTCACAACTTGCAGGACACCATGAATGCAGGACACTGGTCCCAACAGAGCCTCCAGGGACGGGAAGATGTAGAGGAACCTGCTCAAGCACTGGGTCAATTTGTGTGACACACGTGCCATTTTGTGTAACAGATATTTGACTTAATTTGCTGATAATTGCACTTTTTTGTGTGTGTAGAACCACATGATATAAAGGTGCAATATAGAGCCATATTACAACTTTGAAAGAGGGCGTAATGTTTCATAATTGTTTGATTTACGTGTTTGATAAAGATCTTGAATACGTTTTGTGGTGTGTATGAGTGTGATTTTTATAGTAGGTGAAATACTAAGATGATAGGGGAAATCATTAGGGACAAAGTGAAAACAAACACAATCTTAACAGTGCACATAATTTCTTAAGGTAAATGATGGCCCACATTTCTGTAAAAGAACAGTGTCACTGCTTTACTGCTTCGCAAATGAATAAAAAAAACTAGAGTTCATCGAACACATCCCTTCGCCAAATAATCATGCCTTTATTAATACTTTAAGGTCTTTTTCATGTATTACTAAATAGTACCTACCCCAATAGCAAATGACTGCATGAACTTGTGTTCCTTACAAACCCACAAATGCTACCAAAGATAACTTTCTTGGCCAACTGGTGACAATGGAATTATGTACACTGTTGTGATACTTTCTAGCGCAACTTAATATAATAACTTGGTTTATTTCCATCGCACCAACATTACAATACAATTACAATCTAAGATATGAGTGGACATCTCGCAGCCGTAGGCTGAATTGCATGTAAGCCACTATGTTAAAACAATTTGCTCCATCAATGAATACATTAAAAAGGTTAAGACAATAGATTCTAATATAGATATACATGTAATACGATATGTACAAAGACCGGCTATTTGAGCACATGTTCGTTCAAGAGATTGGTTAGGTATGGTATTGGGCTTGTTTTGAAGCGCTTGGTGCGCACTGGCATGTAGTCGAGCTTATTTCCATTTCTTGTCTCCCTACCACTAACATCACCTCTTGACTGTGGTAGCCAGTCCCTGTAGAGGTCCGAGGTGAGGACATTCCTGGCGAATTTTACACAAAGCTCGACCCTGCGTTCCTCCAGTGTTTGCAGTTGGAGAACTTTACACGCTAAAGCGTAGGTAGAAAACTTCCTGCCCAGGATTATTCTGGTAGCCCGTCGCTGGATGCGTTCGATCTGATCACGTTGTTTTATTGTCAAGCCACTTTCATAATCGTAGTGCTTTATCAAAATCATGTAGTCTCTACCAGACTCCAGCCTGGCCGAATAGTATTGATGATAGGGGGCATTGGACTGTGACCAAAGATGACCTCAGTGGTAGCATCCCTGGTCAATCAGAATTTCATGCTTGTCAAGAGGATTTTCACAGTGTTAGGGCGTCCAGGTCACAAGGCTTCTCAGGCAAAACATCTGGCAAACAGCTGTGTCCTTAAATATAGGTCAAAATGAGATGCATCTGTATATAGAAAACACTGTTTATTTCTGTTAATTGCATAACTTTCCCTAAGTAATTATATCAAATAGATGTTGATAATCAACCAAAGTACCTAGCTACCAAAAACAAAAAAAATATCCATCAATCTCCTCTGCAGTTATCCGTCTTAAAAGCTACAAACTATAAGACCCACTGCAGTTTCAAACAAGCTGCTAGGGGGCCCAAAATTAGACCATTGACTCCTAGTACCAACAGCTATCCACCATTAAAAAATCATGAACCTGGCACTTCTGGAAAATTTAGGCGCAAACTTTGATGCTCACTTGCAGTACCAAAACAAGTCGCCAGGAGGCCCATTATCGAACTTGACCTTTCTTTCTGTGTCCCCTACCTATCAACCAAATATCATTAGCATCCATCAAGAACATCTCGAGTTATCTTGCATACAGACAAACGCACTTACATACAAAGCCAGCTACAGCACCATAGGTAAAAGGTAGCTAAACCATTCTTGCACATGACAATCCTTTCCACAACCGCTAAACATCTGCCAAATATCGTGGAAATCGCCCAGCTACATTTTGACTTATGCTTCCCGAAAAAACACCCAAAAAAATACCAAGCTCGCTAATGTACCGTAGGAAAACGCCAGGTAACCCATTTTCGAACTAGGCATGCCTTTCAACAACCGCTACACACCTGCAAAAAATAAAAAAGTTCCATCCACAATTTCTCGAGTTATATCCTGTTGACCTACATACAGACCCAAGTCAGGCAAAAACGTAATCTTCTTGGCGAAGCTAAAAACTCTTCACTGTTTACTTGTCAATGTTCTACTTGCACTGCCTGTAAACAAAGGCATACGTAGTACAAAGGGTTCCTCTAACAAAAATACTTTATTGGCAATGCTCGCAAACAAAAGTATATGTGACACAAACTGTTCCTCTGACACACCTGAAATGCGTTTGGAATGCAGTTAGCACCAGGTGCGTCAGGCATGCGGTCGGTAGACGTTGTGTGCGTCCGGAAAACGCCCAACATACGTACCCCATACGAATCTATTCGCAGTACGGAAAATTTTGTTGCGCATTTCAGTTGCAATCATACGCATCTCATGCGAAATGAAAACGCTGAAGTCGTAATTCAAACGCCAGATGGGCTCGACGTACAATTTAATTTATTCCCAAAAAAATTCCAAATGTTGGGCGTTCGGCCGCGTATTGACAAAATTTCATGCGGAACTCACGCGCACTTGAAAATATACGCAGGTGTAAACCCACCTATAGTTTTCGACATGCACAAAACTATCATTCGTACGCAGTTTGGTGCCCAAAACGTTATGGATGCGCAATACAGTGGTCCCACGTCGGTCGATTGCGCTATGAAGACGCTACATGTTTGCGCTTTACACGCAGTAAAGGTGGGTTTACACCTGCGTATATTTTCATGCCGCATGAGTTCCGTTTTGACATTTTTCGACATTTTGACTAATTTCTTCAATACGCGGCCGCACGCACAAGTCGCACCTCTATCGCATCTGAATCGTCTTTTAAAAAGTTTCACGTACGCAGGCAAACGAAAATATA
>NC_049994.1:19096848-19106982 GCF_000003815.2 Branchiostoma floridae | reverse complement strand
CTCCAGATTTGGAATAAAACGAAGGGGGATTTGACTTCAGGGCAAAAAAAAATCATCTCAAGATGTATATAACTTTATTGCACAGCAATTGTACGAGGTACAAAGTATGGCATTTACATAACTACAGTGCTTATAGCACTGTAGTTACGTAGATGCCATACTTTTGTACCTCTTAACTTTAGTTAAGGCTTATCTAACTAATACAGGAGTTGTATTATGGGATAAGTTTCTTACAATCATTGGAGGCTTTTACAATCATTTGGGGAATTTCTAATGTCTAAACCTTCTTTGATATATTTTCCTATATCTGCCATGCAGGGATTGTCACATGTCATTATGTATTTGAATTTGCACTTCAGGTCCATTTGGATAAATCCTTGTGTACAAAATGACAGCCTTCTGTATAGAGAATTGCGTATATCGGAATATTTGGGACATGCAACCATAAAGTGATATTCGTCTTCTATTAGCTCTGGACAGAATGGACAAACCCTCTGGTCGATAGGGATTTTTTGGAATCTTCCGGTTTAAGATGTCAGATCCAGGCCAGGACTGACGAATTTGTACCGGGGGCATGGAGAGATGGTCACAACTTGCAGGACACCATGAATGCAGGACACTGGTCCCAACAGAGCCTCCAGGGACGGGAAGATGTAGAGGAACCTGCTCAAGCACTGGGTCAATTTGTGTGACACACGTGCCATTTTCTGTAACAGATATTTAACTTAATTTGCTGATAATGGCACTTTTTTGTGTGTGTAGAACCACATGATATAAAGGTGCAATATAGAGCCATATTACAACTTTGAAAGAGGGCGTAATGTTTCATAATTGTTTAATTTACGTGTTTGATAAAGATCTTGAATACGTTTTGTGGTGTGTATGAGTGTGATTTTTATAGTAATTGAAATACTAAGATGATAGGGGAAATCATTAAGGACAAAGTGAAAACAAACACAATCTTAACAGTGCACATAATTTCTTAAGGTAAATGATGGCCCACATTTCTGTAAAAGCACAGTGTCACTGCTTTACTGCTTCGCAAATGAATAAAAAAACCTCTTCACTGTTTACTTGTCAATGTTCTACTTGCACTGCCTGTAAACAAAGGCATACGTAGTACAAAGGGTTCCTCTAACAAAAATACTCTATTGGCAATGCTCGCAAACAAAAGTATATGTAACACAAACTGTTCCTCTGACACACCTGAAATGCGTTTGGAATGCAGTTAGCACCAGGTGCGTCAGGCATGCGGTCGGTAGACGTTGTGTGCGTCCGGAAAACGCCCAACATACGTACCCCATACGAATCTATTCGCAGTACGGAAAATTTTGTTGCGCATTTCAGTTGCAATCATACGCATCTCATGCGAAATGAAAACGCTGAAGTCGTAATTCAAACGCCAGATGGGCTCGACGTACAATTTAATTTATTAAAAAAAAAATCCAAATGTTGGGCGTTCGGCCGCGTATTGACAAAATTTCATGCGGAAATCATGCGCACTTGAAAATGTACGCAGGTGTAAACCCACCGTAATACGCGGAAATCGCGGTAATGCGAGTACATAGCGTTCTTACAGCGCAGACACAACGCACAATGAGCGACCGTATAACGAATGCACACATAGATCACGATTTAGTACCGTGCGTTCTGCGATCGCTTTGCGCATACTACGCGTACTGATAGCGTGATCGACGCACACTCCAGATTTGGAATAAATACGAAGGTGCATCTGATTCCAGACAAAAAAAAATCATCTCAAGATGTATATAACTTTATTGCACAACAATTGTACGAGGTACAAAGTATGGCATCTACATAACTACAGTGCTTATAGCACTGTAGTTAATATATGTAGATGCCATACTTTGTACCTCTTAACTTTAGTTAAGGCTTATCTAACTAATACAGGAGTTGTATTATGGGATAAGTTTCTTACAATTATTGGAGGCTTTTACAATCATTTGGGGAATTTCTAATGTCTAAACCTTCTTTGATATATTTTCCTATATCTGCCATGCAGGGATTGTCACATGTCATTATGCATTTGAATTTGCACTTCAGGTCCATTTGGATAAATCCTTGTGTACAAAATGACAGCCTTCTGTACAGAGAATTGCGTATATCGGAATATTTGGGACATACAACCATAAAGTGATATTCGTCTTCTATTAGCTCTGGACAGAATGGACAAATCCTCTGGTCGATAGGGATTTTTTGGAATCTTCCGGTTTATGATGGCAGATCCAGGCCAGGACCGACGAATTTGTACCGGGGGCATGGAGAGATGGTCACAACTTGCAGGACACCATGAATGTGACTGGTCCCAAAAGAGCCTCCAGGGAAAGGAAGAGGAACATGTTGAAGCACTGGGTCAATTTGTGTAACACACGTGTCATTTTGTGTAACAGATATTCTACTTTATTTCCTGATAATACTACTTTTTTTCTGTGTAGAACCACATGATATAAAGGCGCAAAATAGAGACATATTACAACTTTGAAAGAGGGCGTAAGGTTTCATAATTGCTTAATTTACGTGTTTGATAAACATCTTGAATATGTTTTGTGGTGTGTATGAGTGTGATTATTACAGTAGTTGAAATACTAAGGTGATATAGGGGATCATTAAAGACAAAGTGAAAACAAACACAATCTTAACAGTTCATATACTAGTAATGTTTTTGAGGTAAATGATGGCCCACTCCAATCACTGCTTCGCAAATAAATGAAAAAAAACCTCTACAATGTTCTGTATTTACTGCCTGTGAACAAAAGTATACGCAAACAAAAATGCTCTACTGGCAATGCTCGCAAACAGAAGTATATGTAACAGAAACTGTTCCACTGACACACCTGAAATTCGTTTGGAATGCGCATACGGTCGGTAGACGTTGTGTGCGTTCGGAATACGCCTAACATACGTACCTCATACGCAGCCATTCACAGCACGGAAAATTCTGTTGCGCATTTCATATGCAATCATACACACCTCATGCGAAGTGGATACGGTGAAGTCGTAATTCAAACGCCAGATGGGCTCGACGTACAAATTTATCTATTCCAAAAAAATTCCAAATGTTGGGCGTACGGCCACGTATTGACAAAATTTTATGCGGAAATCATGCGCGCTTGAAAATATACGCAGGTGTGACCCCGCCTTTAATATGATGCATGGTGCGATCCTATCGTATTCTGAACGCACCCAACATATGCTGATTGCATACGTAATGCATTTCCGACGAATACCAAGCGTATTTCAGTCTTATTTTTGATTAATTAAAAACTTTACCTCCTGTTGATTCTATTACTTGTGCAGATTCCATATCGTGATTCCATAATATTTGCCATTATGGGCCGCCCGAAATGAGAACCAACCATCATATCAATACCAAGTCTAGAGTGTACCCTGAATGTTCACAGAGTACGTTGTCTGAACGCTTTCAGCGCGTTTGTCATGGGTTGCTAATAAGTACAATGTGCTGCCCTATCGCAGAATGAACAGTACTTATTCATGAAACATGTCGGCATCGTGCGTTGTATCTTCGCTGCACAAACGCTATGTTCTCGCCTCTCAGAGCTTGTACCGCGAGATCAGCGTATCACTGCGTATGAAGCGCAAACACATAGCGTACTCACGCCGCACTCGACCGACTTGGGACCGATGCACTGCGAATCTATAACGTATGCGTAACAGCGTACGTACGATGGTTTTGTGCATGTCTAAAACTATCAGCTGTACTGTGAGTATGCCGGCGTACCTAAAACTGACGTATTACATTATACGATTCAGATGCGTATGAGGTATGCATTGTGCGTATGTCGGCGTATGAGACTAAAAACGGAACTCATGCAGACTTGAAAATATACGCACGTGTGAACCCCCTTTAATGGTAAATGGGAAGGATTATATGAGAGAAATAAAAAGAAACTAGGTGATTTCTCGTGCCCAACCTGCTCTAACATCTCAGTACGGTCAAGTCCTGTAGAATAGGGCAATTCCAGGCGGCTTCATAAATGAGAGACAGTGATAAAAAAAACTTGCTACCCAAAAGTTAACATTTGGTAAGTTGCCTGATTCAACAGTAGACTAATGGATTAGCCTGTGCCAGAATCAGGTGCAGTGCCGGTCAATACAACCCGTAAGAAGTGTCGTTTGTTAGAACATCTGCCAGTGCTGGCACCAGGTGGTGATCAATAACTGTCAAACCGGCCGGCTTCATCCGATTAGAGGCCAGATTCGCAGGTGGACCGATAAGACGGAAATTGTCGTAAGGCCTACTTTGGAGGCGGATTTGACGCACTAAGATGGAAACACTTTGCAAATAGTCTCCGGTGCATCACAGTTATTCACTTTGAAGCAACATACAATGCGAAAGGCAAGCTCCTAATATATCGGTCAACACCGTAACACGGCTGAGACTACCACACATAACACTGTTATACTGATGAAAGTATAGCGTTATCTGTGATATACCTGTACACCTAGAAATTCAACTCCAATTCATTAATTCATTCATGATCAAGTAATATATTCATTCATACATTCATTCATCATTTCACTCCACATTACCGTATAAAATAGTGTATTCGTGATGTTTCCGCTTCTTCTCCTTTCTTCTCCTGTCACAATCTTTAGGGGGAATCGCTTGGAGTAATCGGCTCAAGATCTAGAGGCCCCGAAAGTGAAAATGAGTACCTAGTTTCAGATAGGGCCGTCCCTCGGATAGGACGTTAAATGGAGGTCCCGTGCTTAAAGAGAGCCACACCCTACGCACGTTAAAAAACCCATCGCACTTATCGAAAATATTAGGGCCCTTCCCGGTGTGAGTGGTTCAAAAGCTACAGTCCTTTGTCAATGGTGCAATGTCGTATTGAGGTCATTAGGTGCCGTATACAGGCTGCCCTTTCAGATCATTGCGATTTAGCCCCGCCTATTGTAAGCTCCTCGTAATTCAACCCCTGGCTGCGAAGAGAGAGTAGTCGGCCTAACCAATAACCAAATAACCAAAGATCTCCGTCGTTCCGAGGCAGAATGGCCTGAATTTGGCATAAGGGCAAAATGGGCCAATACCCCGCACGTTACATTTTCTGCTTTTTGATAGAAGCCTTTTAAATGATTTTTTGAATTTTTTTGCCCATTTTCACAATATACGTTCGAGAGGTAACAGATTGACAAGAATACAAAGAGACAATAAACGTACTTCTCTACAATAAAAGATTTAAGCTCTGTCGTCTGAAACATTTTTACCTCCATGAACATGAAATGTCAGTGGAGGTTATTTTCAGTAGCGTTTGTGTGTCTGTCTGTGAACAAGATAACTTAAGAACGGCTAGATGGATTGGTTTCATACTTGGTGTGTTGGTGGGGTGTGACAAAAGCTAGAAATAATTAGATTTTGGGCCTCCTAGCGGGCCCCCTTGGTACTGCAGCGCAACTTCCAGGTTTGCTATCTCGTGTTCTGAACAAGCTATGGTCACGATTTTAGGTTGATAGGGGCGTTTTTGTCCAGACATTCCAATGAGGACAACTGCAGAAAGGAACGACGGATTGTCATCATTTTAGGCATGCAGGTAACTTAGGCAAGGATGTTCACAATGATATACATCTTATGCAAAAAGGACTTAATTTGCATGATTAATGAGGAAATTGTATAATTCCATTGTTTTAAATAACTGGATTTTAACTTAATAAATGTAACAGGTGTAAGTTATGGAAGATGGAACATAAGCAGATACCAAATATGCAAATGAGGAACTGATTTGCATAATTTAGTTCTACAGACATCATTTTACATAACAAACCTGGTTTATTTGGCGAAGGTATGTGGAACTCGTTTTGCAAAAACGCACAAGTCATTTCCCAACAAAGCGAAAGTCATTTTGCCACATTTGAATGTTATTTATCAAGATAGCCTTAAGGCAAATAGCCACAAATGAAATCATCTATCTGTCACAATGCTTAGTAACCTGGTATCCTGTCTATCGCGCGTAACGGGGCTTTGTCAAGCTCTCATCGGGGACGGTGAAGCTCTCTGTCGCCAGGGAAATCTTTCACACCTGATCGTTTTGAGCGTGAAATAAATAACTACAGCGTAAAACTCCTACTGGGTGCAAAGACTGCCCCGGCGGCAGAGAGCTTTATCTGTCCCGGAAAGAGCCTTGCTACGCCACGACAAGTTATACGTTAGAACAAATCATATATTACTTCTGTAACATTATATATGTAGGCAAAGCTGAGGTAATAGACTAGATCCCGCTTTTCAACGTGAAGCCAAAATACTGTTGCACAGGTAGAACTCCTGGCGAAAACATCGGCGTTTCATACAATCAAATTACTAAATACGCGTAAAAAAAGCCGGAAACATGATGCAAGTTTATTTTTGACGGCTCCGCAAAGATGTGAGCCCGATTATTTTCATAGGCCGAGCGCAGGGACCATAGGGATTCGAGAAGAAAAAAACAACATTTATTTCAAATGCTTGTGCCGTTTGTTAACGTATGAATATCCTGAACTTATTGATTGTGATACTCGACCATTTACTGCGGAACAAGTCAAGACCCGGTATAGCATGGGTTTCGACGGGAGAAACCCGATAGATCACGATGGACTGGCGACCCCAGAGCGCTCACATTACCCCGCTCACATTAGGCGAAAATCGATCGGAAGACTAGTCTACGAGCTCTAAATTACATTTTCGTGAGTGAGACGTCCGGTGTTCTCACGATCATCTTGCAATTTTTAGGGATCGCCGGCAATTTTCAGGGGTCGTACGATGGTCGCGGTGCAGCGAAACATGTTCTTAACATAAGCGACAAGTCGCAGGAGATTACCGAGTCGCAGATCGTGCGTGCAAATTGTGCGTACCTCGCAATAGTCCGGTTGCCAAACCCCAGATTTTGGGGTAACCTTGCAATGCGGTCCATACAATGTTTTTTGGCTGTTTCTATACCTCTGAGGTATCGGTCAATAGTCTTGCGTCAATCCAACGATTGAAGACCGTTAACGAGCACAGACATAATTATTAATCATCGAGCGCAAATCGGATGACGAACGCCCGTCAGTCGGGCAACGTTCGGGCGACGTTCGCCCGATTTCCGTTTGTTTACAAATATTGAATTTCTGGGAATGTGAGGGCAATTCTAACATTGTGGCCCCTGTGGTAGTATGTAGGCTGGCTTTGTGACACACTTTCCTTTCTTGTGTCATTTATATCATGCCCGCGCATTCCATTCATTGGTTAAAAAGATTCCGACAACAAAATAAGCAACATTCATTGATCTCTTGCCTTTTATTAGGAACGTTTTGTGTTACCTTGTCCGCGTGTAAGAGGTCATGGGAGGTTCATTATCATAGATTTATTCACCGTCGATCGCACGAGCCTCGCTTATATGTGAGGGGGACAGTTTTTGGGCGAAAAATACGCAAGACCATCTTAAGATCTTAAAATCAGCCGACCTTCCTGCGATCGCGAAGTACGTACGAAGATCGTATATAATGTGAGGGGACGCGACGGAAAAAAGTGAAGGTCAGCAACTTTTATGGGCTGCCGAAGTTTCGAAAGATTATTCAACGAATTTCAGAGATAACGTTTTGTATATTTTGCTGTCTTTTAAGTCATACTTTTACGTATTACGCAATATTCCAATTACAAATCAAGCTAAGGCTGTAAACAAATCCACCATTGGTCACTGTAGAGGCGCTCAGCGTGAGTCTGTTCATACGTTCGGCTTGCTGTTTTTTAAAATCAAATTTGTCATTTAACTTGTTCAAAATTACTTTCATTATCGTGCCACGTTATTATCGTAAATCATGGAATAATGAAACAATTTGATCTATTGAAAATGAGCCTTCCATAATCTAACTGTATAGGTTGAAAACATGAAAACTAAATGTTATTATGTCGCCATTGAAAAATGAAATAATAAACCTTTGTGTTCTAGATTTTTACCTTTGCCAGAATGGCCAAGGTTATGTTTTCGCCTTGTGCGTGTGTTTGTCCTTACGTCCGTAAACAGTTTAACTCGAGAAGCCTTCGATGGCTCCTGCTGATATTTGGTAGGTGGGTAGGGGTCGGAAAAACGAAGGTCAAGTTCAATAATGGGCCCCCTAACGGGTTGCTTAGGTACTGTAGCGGAAACTCCATTTTTATATCTCGTGTTCTGGGCATGCTGTGGTCATAATGTTTGAGTGGTAGATAGCGATTGAAGCAGAGAAAAGTGCTGTGAGTTTGGGCTCCCTAGCGGCTTTTTTGGAACTGCAGACGCTGGTTTCCTTTCAAGCTTCGGACGAGAATAACTTGAGAACGTGTAGACAGATCGTCATGATTTTGATATGTAGATAGGATGAGTGATGACTTACATAATGGAATACTAATTATGCAACTCAACAGCTAATTTGATAATTAATGAGGAAAGTTTGTAAATCCACTGCATTCCATGAAAGGACTTTCAAACTTATTACCTATGTAGCTGAGAAAAAGAGAAATAGATACCAATTATGCAAATGGAACCTTATTTGCATAATGAATGGGAAAATATGAACGTGTTGACGGATCGTCATAAATGTTGGTATATGGATAGCCGAACTGAAGACTTACACAAGGAGGTGATAATTACGCAAATTTACAGCTAATTTGCATCATTAATGACAAAAGTTCATACATCCACTGCATTCCATAAAACGGCTTTCAAACTTGTTACGTATGTATCTGAGAGAGAGAAATGTCAATAGATATTAATTATGCAGAATGAGAAAATAGCATAATGCCATAGTGGTAAATGATTGGACTACAATATTATGAAGCTTAGTGAAGGTGAACATTATTAGACATGAATCATGCAAGTTAGTTTAATAATCTACATAACTAATCATAAAATGATTACGATAATACTTTCATACTTTGGACTTGTTCCCTTATGATAGAAAGGATAAACCGAGACTAATTATGCAAATCCGGACTTATTTGCATAATCAAATGGGAAGAAATATAAATACTTCACTCGAAAAGCAAGACTGCAACCAAAAGCTCGTGCTCAGACGATTTCATTTTGGTAGTCTAGGGATGAGATAAATTTTTCCCCATATTTAGAAAAGTAGGAGCAGTGAATCTGTAAACCAAGACATTAAATTGGACAGGCCTAACATTAACATAATAACAGTCAGTGCTGTGAGCAACCTGATACTCCAGAGGAGTAAGGTCATACACCTTCCATATGGTAGACGACCCTCGTAGCCTGCAACGTAATGATCACAATGATTTGAATTTTGGTACACAATCATATAAGATTTTATACATTATCATTAAGTTATCAATAAGTCCTCGGCTTTACCGAGAAATAATAAGCACAGCTCAGATTTTGAAGCATAGATGTCAAGTATAAAGTCTTATATAAACATGTATTACTTTGCAGGCGACACCCAGTAATGTTAGGTAAGGGAGAAGGAAAAAACGTGGACAATTGACCTGACCTGAGGTGTGCGGGTCAAATTGCGCTGCTGGAAGTCAGACACCCAATTCTTTTTGCTTGAAATAGGAAGAGAATCATTATCAAACATTTTGACAATGTCTTTTGTTGATTTATGGCATGGGGAACTCGACCCACACATGTCTGATCACAATTCACACCACTTTTTTCTCGCCACTTACCTTCTGATTTACAAGAAACGAATGCCTGTAAAGTAATGACTGCAGTGATTTGAAATTTGGCGGATATTGATACAAGGCACCATACTATGAAGTTGTGTCTCAAAATTTGAGTTGTGCTTATTATTTCTGGGTCAGGCTGAGAACTTATTAATCACCCCTTGTACACATCACACATGTACCTCTTCACCCTCCCTACAAAGACTAATGATTGGATTTTGGCCCCCTAGTAAGTCATTTGCATAACATTTACGCAAGCTTTTAATATTTCATGAAGGTATAAGGTCGCCAAACTCTGATAAGAGTTCGTGTGACTTTATCAAATAACATATAGAATAGATAATTAGAATTTTTAGGTCTACAGACATCTTTCTACATAACAAACCTGGTTTATTTGTCAAAGGTTCGTGGAACTCCATTGGAAGTTCCATTTCTATTTGTGCCATTGTACATCATTAGTACGTTTTGAACATTCTCACACAAAAGTA
>NC_049994.1:19090925-19096681 GCF_000003815.2 Branchiostoma floridae | reverse complement strand
TTTTAATGGTTGTGCATATATCTTGGTAGATGGTTTGGGGCCACAAGAGGGAAGGCCAAGTTCGATAATGGAGCTTCAAAGTTTGAGATCAAATTTTCTGTACTCTTGACACAGGGAGTAAATGGTGTAAGTTTGGGCACCCTAGCAGCTTATTTTGAACTGCAGGATTCGCTTTTGTGTGAAACTAAAAGGGTAAACAGATTTTCATAGTATTTGCTATGTTTATATTATTCGGTATATTTTACACAAAAGAATTTAACATGGGGGCACGATCTAGGGCAAAATAAGATGTCAAAACTGTAACGTTTACCTACTCCAGAGGTGAAATATGAACTATATCCTGATATAAGTGAACATTAAAGCCAATCAAGGTGTTTGCATAGCACCTTAATAGCTAGGTGGTAACCTACCCGTGGAAAGCAATAGATAATTCTCTGCTTGACTGATTGTTCACACATTTTCCTGGCAAAAAAACTTATGGTGCTTGGAACAACATAGGTAACATAACATAGTAACTAAAAACTCAAACTCAAAAACATATCATGTACTATATGTCAAACTTTAATCAAAATACTTTTACGGTTAAAGAAATGACATAAATCCCCTATTACACTGAGCGGAGGTACTGTTGGGCTACTGATGAAGTACGTTGGAGTTTGTTCACTGAAGATTGTTCATCGATGTAAAATATTAGAAATACATCAGAAATAGATTTGTAGCGATGAAAGAATGTTCACTTTTGATACGTACTTCTTGATATTTGGTGCAATATAGGTATCATAAATGAAACCTATAACCTTGAAACTGACATTTGCGTTTTGTTGCCGGCATGGTGATGGGATAATGAGGCACCTCGGAGACACTGCGGAGGCACTGCGGAGGCACTGCGGAGACACTGCGGAGGCACTGCGGAGGCACTTCTGAGACGTAGCGAAGGCATCATGAAATTCACAAACACAGCGCCTTTGTTGAAGGCACGTTGGATTTCGTTGGATGCACGGTGGATTTCGTCGGAGGCACGGTAAAGGCACGTTTGCGTTGTTGACAGCAACAGTGCCTCGAGAGTGATAACTGAAAGTATGTAAATGAGGCATAATTTGCAGGCTTGTTGAGAAAATAGTATAATTCCTCAGTGGTAAATGTTGTTGAATATGATAAATCAAATTAGAGGGGAAAGCATGATTATGGGAACAAGCCTCCTTTGTGGAGAGGATGATATGATATTGTGCAAATAGGTCGATTATTCCGTGATAATTGGCTTGCACAAATCTAACTCAAGAACAATTCAGGCACAGGACAATTGTCTGTCATACAATCAAAAGACTGCAGACAATATCCATTTCGCCAAACACAGCATCTGTTGTGCACGGCATATAGACAGGATAAAACCTGTCAGGTGAATTTTTCCACCTCACTTAACAACAGCTTGATAGAGACAACTGTAATTGCTGTGCCCAAAAGTTCTCCTATAACGAGAGGACAGTCACACAGAAACACAGATTTTATCATATAATCTTATCAAAATAAAGGTCTGAAGGTCCCCCAATTGCAAGTCATCTTTTCCACTTCTAAGCCATGATAGCTGTGCACACGGGGCCTGTACCAAGCCTTATTGTGTCAGGTCCTAGCCTTGTCATTGGAGATAGATGAGCTGTCATGAATATTTTATAACAAGCAATTCGAAGACACTAAAGGCTGTTGGAAAGCCCCAAATCACCCCCCCCCCCCCACACACACAGCCACTGACTTAGTTATGATGAACTTGTTGCCCTTTAACATCAAAAGGTCTCCCTCCACTTTGATCTGTCCGTACAAATGTGCCTCAGGTTCATATGGAATTCTGGTATGATTAGGGGAATAGGCCAAGAGGGACGGGATGCATTGCCAGCTAACGTCGCATCGAATGAAAACGAACTAGAAAGGCCATTTCAATTGCAGAAGACTGAAGCAGGAATGCAAAGGACAATAGAACTGCTCATATTTGCTTATGAGCAAAATTCAGCATATTTCATGCCACACTCTTTCTTTTACAAAAAATGGGCTGTTCCAACATTGAACTTCATCCCCTGTGTGAATGGATTTTATGTCTACAAATCGCCCCAAATCCCCGTCCTTTGAACTCAAGCAGCTTCAAGAAAAAACGATCGAATTTGTGGTCGAGCAGAGAAACGACGTTTTTGCTCGCCTTCATATCAGCTACAGGAAGCCTGAGGTACTGTTATTCTTGAACTGTCAACGGTCACCACAACAGCTAAAATTCTACCATCGCTAAAATTTCATCATTCTTCTGCCCCCTCCCTTTTGACCCGAAACTATGGTAAGCTCAAACTAGTACTGTACGGTAATCACACTTTTATTTCTTGATTACATCACGCACACAACATGCTAGTGATTCACATATCAACAAAGAAGGCACCGTTGTACTTCAAGGAAGAAACCTTTTTTTTCTACAGATGCAACACGTTATGCAACCCTAAACTTAGGCATTAATTACCTACAGCAGACAATGGCGTCATAATTTGAACCTGCTTATTTACATAAGGCAAGGGCAGTTACTGTACTCATGACTGATATTACGTAAATTATTTAATTGAAAATAAGGGATAGGATGCCTTAATGCAAGCAGACCTCAAAAACAAACTGTACTACGCTTAGATTCTTAATCAAAATATGCTAATCAGCAATGTGCTTTCAGCAAGTACATGTTTGTAAGTCCAATTGAATGTAATGACGGCACTGCAATAATGACATTAAAATGCATATAAGGTCAGACAAGAAAGCTCACATTCAGTTTTTAAACTTAGAGTTAGTCAGTGTTTATTCATTCAGTAGACACTTGTGATATTGTTTTTACACTGTTTGAATCTTTTATGTTGCCTGTGAATGGCCCACGGGCAAGAATTTGCAATAAACTATATTATTTAATATTCATTTGCACAATGAAACGCCGATAGTTTGGCCAGGCATTCTGCAACAATATTTTGGTCGGTCAAAAGTGGGAAAAGCCTGTTTTTAATTAGAATGTAACTAAATAACAGTAAGATCGTGTGGCGTAATCGGCAGCGCCTTGGGCCCAGGTCCAAGAGATCCTGGGTTCGAAACCTGCCCTGTCACCGATCTTATGCCCTTAGGAAAGTCACTTAACACGACTTTCCTCATTTCACTTAGGTGAGTACCTAGCTTCGGCTAGGGCCGTCCCTCGGATAGGACGATAACTGGAGGTCCCGTGTTCGAGCACGTAAAAGAACCCACCGCACTTATCGAAAAGAGTAAGTGTCCTTCCCGGTATTAGTGGTTCAAAACCAACAAACCAGGCCGCAACAGGGGCAATTACTGTCGTATTGATATACACTTCAGAACTGCCACTTCAGACCGTTGTGATTTAGCCTCGCCTATTGTAATCTCCTCGCAATTCAGCCCCTGGCTGCGAAGAGAGAGTAGTCGGTCAAACAAATAGCCAATAATAACCAATAAAACAAGTGACCGTAGGTAAAATACTCGGTGACCTAATCATGGTTTATGTAGGTTGTGATGATTTCTGTGGTGTATGACTTGGTGTTTATATCGCATACAGAACACACCACATCGACTTATACCAAAAACTTACTTAAAAGCTAACATACAATCGGACGACACCAAATGAAAACAACCACATAGCTTCGCAATGGATACCTGAGACGCACACCATTGTAAAAAGTGGGGCAGTGACAGCTATGGACAGCTGACAACATGACATGCAAATAACCCCACATCTACTTGGAGATAAGTAATTAGCAAACCCCATGGCCTATAGGCTAGCTGTTCCACAATACCAAGGAAATAGGGGTGATTTCTCAAATTATTACATCGATAATGAAAACAGCTTCCGCGAAAAAACATATCCTAAGGATCAAACACGTTCTAACCATAAAATGCATATGACTATCAAACGCGCAAAATGTTACCAGTATGCTATGTGAACCTACCTACCTACATAGTCCTTTGACCTCCCACCTCAATACTACAACCTGTGAAACCAACCTCAATACTAGAAACGCAAAGCCGGAACGAGATGGCATATTCCGACGAGGACAACATCTGCTTGCACGGTATCGAATTACCACAAGGCTTAATGCGCGATCATAAGGAAGAGACACTATACCAGACGGCGTAGGGATGAAAGCTATAATTATTACATTAATCATGAAGACAGCTACCGCGACAAAAAAAGAACGTGCATCATTTCGCAACGGAGTACAGGCGACATGCCAAACCACATACAATTGCGGCAAACGGAACATAGAGATATAGGTGCGAACACTCAACACATAAACCGTTCACAAGACTCTGTCGCTGGAGGTCACCTTCCAGTCACAGAGTAAAATAGACTATTGGGAAAAGGAAAAGGCATCGAGCTCCAGTACTCAGCTTGGACTGCAGCAGTAACTTATGCTCTGTTGGAACATACGGACAACTAAAACGGATTTCATGATTTCATTTGTGGACATCTATACGTAAGTGATAGTAGGAATATGATTTGTAATCTTGCTAGGCTATCTGTGTGCATTTAAATGTGTCCAAATGACCTGCGCTTTGTGGCGAAATGACTTGTGCCTTGTTACTCCACATTGCCTTGTGGTGAAATGATTGTGGCGAACTGACTTTTTGGCGAAACAACCTGTAACCGATTCCGTAACCGGCTGCTGCAGTACTGACAGAAAATACCATTCCTTTCCACAACCGCTACTCACCAACCAAATATCATGAAGATCCATTCACGACTTTGTTGTTATGTTATGTTGTACACAATCCCTAAAAATACACATACCGCTGTGGTACCGCAGGAAAACCTTAGGTAACCTCGAGTTATGCTGTGCAAAAACACCCTAAAAATTTAAAGCCTGTTTCAGCACCGCATGACAAGGTAAACTGTTTTCCAACTTAACCTTCCTTTCGACACCCGCCAAACACCTTCCAAATATGATGAAGATCCATGCGCAGTATATGCACCACGGCGTAACTGAAAATATAACCATCTTGGCGGAGGTAATAAACTAGTATCAAGTTTGACAAGTTGACAAGTTTGACAAGTTGACAAGTTTGACAAGTTGACAACTTTGACAAGTTTGACAAGTTTTGTTACAGATGCACGTCATAGCAGCAGTGGCTGAATTGCACCGACATTTACATATATATACATTAAAACCAGCCATGATAAAATCCGTTCGTTATTTTACAGACTTAAAAGCAAATACATTTGCAAGCAATTCAAAACTGTACCATAATATTGAAGGTATTCGTCGTTCCGAGAGAATTATAATGAGTGTGGCAATAAAAACCTTTGCCATGGCGATGGTTTTATTGTTTATAAGTATCAATAATTGTTGTTTTAGGTGTGTTGTTGTTGTGTTCTATCCTTTCGTCTGGCTGTATGTATGAAGATTGTTTTACGTGATGGATGTTTTTATCTCTTGTGACAAGTGACCTATTATAACTGTTTCTCATTGATCATACAAATGAGGTCCTTATTTCTATAAAAGATGTCAGTTTATCATTTCCTCTGCCTAAGTAACAATATGTTCAAAGTATTAGCCTTAGCGAAGAAAGCTATTGTAGCATTTTCTCATAAACTATGTAAATGAGACCCTAATTTGCATGAATTAAGTCTGCACATTTAACTTAACGTGCATGTTGCTCCCAAATGTCACAAGAATGGAATTTTCGTCATTTAACACTATAATAAAAAAATTATTAATTTTGTGAATTAGGTAACAATT
>NC_049994.1:19088072-19090493 GCF_000003815.2 Branchiostoma floridae | reverse complement strand
GCATTTGATTATGTAGGCATCTCTGAAGCTATCTACATTTTCTATATCATGAAGATCCGTCAACACATTCCCGAGTTATTCCCCTCTAAAGGGATGATGCAACTACACAGGCGGGGAAAAATTCCTGACATGCCTGCGGAAATTTGGGAATTCTTGTCGCACACTATACTATTAGGCTAGCCCTGAGGCGTCGCCAAAAATAACGAAACATTGCCGTACGAAAAAATAGTTACATACAATCAAGCGTTGTATCAATGCAGTGTAATAGACATGAGGACTAGTGCTCAGTTCGGAGGGGGTAGTCACTTGTTCAGTAAGTGCACAAGATATGGTTTTGGCGTATATGATCAGTTTTCCCTCGAAGGAATTCTTTAAACGTCTTCTCCAGACACTGAACTCTTGATCCAAAAAACACCATGTTTCCTGCCCGGCCTTGACTTGTGTTAAAAGCCAATGTTCACCAAAGTGCTGCATGAACTTGATAGAATACTATCGTTCAGAACGTAGGGGTCAACACGAGAAAGAAAAGTTGGCATGTTTGTTCCCTGGTTTGTCCTGCCACATATTTAAGGTGAAAATGTCATTGCCGATCAGAACGACCTTCCAATTGCCCTCTCTATCGTGCGAGTGAGGTAGGACACGTAAAGCCAATCAGGCCCTGTGGTGGGTAACAGCGGTGTTCCGTCATTGCCCTGGGAGTTTGTGGGGTTTTGGGGAGGGATAACTTGGAGACTGTCTCCTCAGGGTAGTAAGGATCGCACGCACAAGGGCTCATCACCGCTCTCCAATGCCCTCACGTCATACTAGCTGTACTACCAAGAGCCAGTTTATTTCCATATCTCCCATTTAGACATAATACTATAATATAGAAAGGTCGACTCTCTGTGGCCCGGATGTCAATTAGAAGGTCGTGTTTTTAATGAGTATATCCCTGAAGATATGGCAGGATTTTTATGAGAGGGGTTTAATGCAACCTGGGATTAGAAACACAGCATAAGTCGGGTTATCCAACGCTATAACTACCTTCTCTCATGAAGTTCAAAGGCACGCAACGTCTTCTTAATTGGAATGTTGCCACTAAGGAAAAGAGGAAGAAACATGCGCCAAGGGTAAGCCCTTTGTACATTCACAACTGCCGTCACATTCTTACTCATCAAGTTCAACTCTCATTTCTATTTAACAAAAATGTTAACACGACACGTCCTACCGTGACTAAAAGCAACATGAACGCGATGGTGCAAAAGCATGGACATAGTCGGACTAGGTACATTTTGGGCCGGCGTTCCGAATACCAGTGCTGATCCCTGTCGTTTCCTGATCCTTGTCGCTTATCTGTAACTTACAAGCCTTTGGTATAATTTGCTACCATGCCACGCAATGTTCCTTTACGTACACTATCTGCAAGTATCAACTGTATCAAAATACCTTTCAGTGTTACACATCTACGGCTACCCGTAACAACTCGTGCATATTAGTTCATTGCACACATCTGCCTGTTGGCCGAAATATCTCGAAGGTAAATGACCTACCAGCCAAGGTCATATCTCCCGATGACTAAAGGGCACCAGGAACTAGCCGACTGTGCCATAAAACAAATCCCGTGATTTATTTCTATAAACTTCCGCTTCATTAGCCGGGTCTAGAGTATTGATTTACAGGCAAATAATGCGTTCTAGCGGAAACAGGAAGGATCCACCTGTCACAGATGTATAGTGGGAATATCACAACTGTTAGCCGCTTCCTCAACACACTGCTTTCGAGACACTCGCACACACACACCACACACACACACACACACACACAAACCCCCCCACACACACGCATACACACACATGCACACACACACACACACACACACGCATACACACACACACACACACACACACACACACACGCACACACACGCGCGCGCACACACACACACACACACACACACACGCACACACACACACACACACATGGGAAAGATCATCTTATCATGTGGCTTACCGTAGGCAACATTACACAACAAAGTAATTATGTGGAGCTGAATAAAGGTTGCTCTATGTTTATTTCAAACCAATCAGTGGCAGATACGAAAAACGGTTTCTCTCCATTTCTGTTGACAATGTAGTAGTTTACGCGCATATAGTCGACTATATCCTCGAGATTTTATCATATTAAAATGTCACCAGTCTCACTTACCTAGTTAAAAACCAGCCCTGGATAATGTCGATATTTTCCAGAAATAGGATGCAAACTGAGCTCACCAGTGACGTGTATGAGATAATATTTCACGATATCATGTCGCTGGTTGTGGCCGATCTTTCACATATATTCACCAACAACATCCATCTTTGTGAAACAGAGATAGTGAAAGAATAAATGTAGTGAAAACTCTGTAAATTTGGTATTAATAAAACCTTCAAGAGAAATAGTTGG
>NC_049994.1:19066419-19087912 GCF_000003815.2 Branchiostoma floridae | reverse complement strand
TAGTGATCCTCTGCGATACCTGAAAAAGTGAATGAGTACAGCCCCCAGGTGACAGTATCTTCACTCTGCCTGTTTTGTTCGCTGAAATGATTCTCTCAAGAATTTTGTGCATATTTGATGGTTTTGTATGGTTTCCTGTAACACACCGCTGAGATCCCACAACAGCATCAAATCTTCAATGATGCCAGACGTCAGGTCTGTATAAGGCCAGGCTAAGGTTACGGTGCCACAACGCCCCGTTACAGCTGTATAAAAACTGCATGAAAGAAGGGTTCGGAGACGTCATACCTCCATTAAATATTCTAGTTTTTCTTTATTATCTTGTTTCATCCCATTTATTATACAAATGTAATTAGCGTGATTTATTTGAATGTAATTAGCGTGATTTATTTGAATTATGATCTTAAAAATGAAAACATTGTACATATGATGATATGAAAATCCATTCCTTTTTAGTCATGAATCATACAAATGTCTTTCATGATTCACCCCATACACATAGCGTTAATAGAAATAACTGTATAACTAAGGATGGCGTTAGGCAGTCGTTGCTGTGGTAGGATCGTGTCCTTTCATCCTAGGATGACCTGCGTTATCAGCAGTGCTGTGTCGAGGACAACGCCAAGCGCGCACGGCCCGCGGTGATCAGCGTGACAGCGGACAGGCGCGATGCGTCATGGGAATGAGCGGAACAGTGATCCAAGATGGCGGCCTCCACAGTTGGACGCCCGTTTGAGGGGATCCGCAGGTCAATCCGCCATGCAAATTGATGGTTCAGGGCCTAAAACTTCAAGATTTTTTTCCTGGTCAAATGGGTAGAAATCCTGGCAGTTTTGAGGTGGGTGTGACAGGGGAGGGTTTCAACTTTGTGATTAGGGCCAAAAAGCTGAGTTTGTGTGGTTCTTAGGGGGTATAAAGTTGGGACTTTTTTGTCCTAGCACATGGCCTCCTCACTGGGTTGTGGTGCGGTTTTGAGGTCATGGGTCAATCTTTCAGTTTCCCGGAAGTTCTCGCCGTTAGATTCATGCCGAAATGTGGTTTTTCGGATAGCTGAGATGTCGGGCTTTCATATTAGGGTATGTTTGTGTGCCAGTAACGTCAGATAGTTGAGTTACTAACAGTTGCTTTCTCCTCTTTTTTGTATAGGAACCCATTGTTTAGAGGCTGCAAATTGAATCACCTGCGGATACCCTGAAGGCACTTGACATGGTCACGTAAAAAAAAGATCGCGGTTGGCCAAATCAGGCTGTCAAAGGTGTCAACGTAATCCCAACGAGTTGCTCTATCGCCTACAGTACGCGTAGTGATTCAAATATTATTTCGGAATGAGATTTGAAGAGTCAAAGTTGGCCTTCAAACTGGCAAGTCTACGAAAGCTTCACCTTCCGCACTGGAACCGAGTGCTGAAAACAATAGTCGAATCGGCCTCAGCACTCGGCGCCCAGTGCTGAAGAATGGTCAGCACTCGTTTTCCAGTGCTGATCGGCCTTTCTCCAGTGCTGAAGCTCCCTCAGCACTCGTTTTCCAGTGCTGAAAAGACGTCAGCACTCGTTTTCCAGTGCCGAAAAGACGTTTTCCAGTGCTGAATGTTCGTCAGCACTCGGCTCCAGTGCTGAACTCGCGGCCCGGGCGGCGACGGGTCAGGTCAAAGGTCACTCAGCACTGGTTACCCAGTGCTGAAACCGCCGTCAGCACTGGAACCGAGTGCTGATATACAAAAGCTTCGCCTTCCGCACTCGATTTTCCAGTGCTCAGGGGCACTTCAGCACTGGAACACCAGTGCTGAGAAATCTTCAGCACAGGAAAACGAGTGCTGACGTCTTTTCAGCACTGGAACGTTCTTCAAACCAGTGCCGAAGTCTTTCGAGCACTGGAGTGTCCTAGTGCTGAGAGCGGTACTTGACGTATACTGATTAAAAATAAAGTTAAACTTTTGGAATGGCTGTGCTATTCAATTTGATTTGTAACTTGTTAGTTATGATGAAGATAGAAATAATATGTCCAAAAATTTCCATGTCTTCTAATCCATCCTAAGATCACTGTAAATGTCAACTTCTTCAAAATCAGTGCATGCCGAGACAAACTATCCAAGTAGCAAAAGCAACAAGAGTATTTCCACCCAGATAATGCACCCAGATAATGCTAATGCTTGAAACTTTTTTGTTCGGGAAATGAAATAAAATGTAACATTACGTGCCTTTTTTTTAATACATGTAATTTTCATTATCTTGTAGATTTGATTCTAGCATTGAGATAGTAGATAGTTTAAGTTGCCTACGTTACATGCAAAATAAAGCACTTTGTTGTGAAGAATATAATTTCATATTTGTCCTTTCTTTAATATAGTTAAGTTCAAGTAAAGTTAACAGTTTTCAGTGCTGAAGCCGGCGTTTCCAGTGCTGAGAGCGTCAGCACTCGGTTTCCAGTGCTGACGAACATTCAGCACTCGGTTTCCAGTGCTGAAGCCATCTTCAGCACTGGTTTCCAGTGCTGAAAAAGGAGGGTGAAGCTTTCGTAGTTTTGCTCGCTCTTTATGCTTCTTTTCGGCTTCGATTTCGCACTGCATGGGGGTTTCCGTGCAACCGATTACGACACAGTACTTCCGGGTCGTACCAGTGAGGTCATAGCGGTCATAACAGAACGCGGCTGGTATCTTGTCTCAGTTTGTGCTAGGTTCGGTAGAATAGGATCCAAGTCATGCTTATTGATATAGTCGAAATTATGTTTGAACTTGCAGAACGTTCTTCGTTTGTATTAATATCGTCTCGGCCCACATGGGGGATCTGACAAGTTCTATTATAAAGGTCCCTTCTTACGAAGTACTAGTAACGGTTCCTTCGTATCTGACGTTAGATGCGGTCATTCCATTGGGGAATTATCAATTAACAACTGACTGCTGAGGTTTGGACCATGGCACGGTTAAAACTTTAAAGTAACTGAAATATTAACTTGTTCAAGAGAATAAACTGAAAAATCCTACTGCGCTGTCTGGATTGAAAACTGTTTCAATCATATGACACACTTCTAAAACGCATAGTAAAAGTATCTAATTAACTAAAAGCAACTGGAGTCGAAACGCGTTTGGCAAACAAAAGGGAAAAGATTTATTCTCGTACTTTTCCACAGAAGCACGCCCATAACAACGATAAAGGTCAGTAGAACGGGCACTAAACATCATAACATATGATAACAAACTAATCATGAATACAACTCTACGTAACTGCAAATACTACAGTTTGTCTATGATAAGGATATTGTAGGAGATAAGGGGTTGGCGGTGGGTCGAAAACCGGGGAGCGAGTCTCCGTGCGCCTCGCTTCCCGCGGACGACACACAGAATGAGAGCCCCTGTGTGGTGGGCGGAAGTGTGAATAGGCAAGGACGGACACGCGGTGACCACGTGTGAGGTCAGACAAAGACCGGGGACTGGGTTGTCGTAAATTGATAAAAATGACATCACTGACATAAGCGCTGTAAGAACTGCATATAACTATTTTACAACAGAAAACTTCGTATGGAGGACAACTGTGTCAACTGATATGACACACTAGTAGAAAAGCTATACTTAAACATTATCAAACTGCTTTATTGTCTATTTATAGGACAGACATGTATAAAACCGATGGTTACACTGTATAAACCTGTCTCATGACTTTGTAAGGGTGGACAACTGTGTCAATTATTATAACGCTCTTGTAGAAAAGCGATAAATAAACAGTAGCCTTAATGACGGAAGACTTGGTCAAGAGGAAAACTGTGTCAATTTACATGACACACCTGTAGAAACGCAATGTTAAAACCTTAAATCGGATGGTACCCAGGCTAGTATAAAACTGTCTTAAAACGGGAAACTTTGTCAGGAAGATAACAATATCAATTCACATGACACACTTATGAAAGCTCACATGACACACTTACGAAAGACTTGGTCGGGAGGACAACTGTGTCAATTTACATGACACACTAGTAGAAACGCAATGTTTCAACCGTATAAAACTGTTTTAAAACGGGAAACTTTGTCAGGAAGATCTAGATAACTTTATCAATTTACATGACACACTTATGAAATTAAAGCGCCATATAAAAGGCCTTCATGACGGAAGACTTGGTCAGAGTACAACTGTGACAACTTACATGATACTATAGTAGAAACGCGATGTTTTAACCGTATAAAACTGTCTTAAAACGGGAAACTTTGTCAAGAAGATAACTGTATCAATTTACATGACACACTTATGAAAGCGCCCGATATAAATGCCTTCATGATGGAAGACAGCCAGAGAACAATTGTGTCAATTTACATGACACATTAGTAGAAACGAGATGTTTAAACCGTATGAATCTGTCTTGAAACAGAAATCTTAGTCAGGAAGATAACTGTATCAATTCATATGACACACTTATGAAAGCGCTACATCAAACTGCCTTCATGATGGAAGACTTGGTCGGGAGGACAACTGTGTCAATTTGCATGACACACTAGTAGGAAAGCGATACTAATACATATAAAACTGCCATGAGGCAGAAACTGTTGTCAATTAATATGACACACTAGTAGAAAAGCGCTTATTAAATAGTATAAAACTGCCTTGACTAAGGAAGACTTGTTCAGGAAGCCAACTATGGGAATTTGTATGACACAGTAATAAAAACACTGTTTAAAGACTAGGAAAAAGACTTATCACGGAAAACGTGTTCAGGAGGGCAACTGTGTCAATCTTAATGACACACTTGTGGAATAGCCCACTGTTCAAACCGTATAAAACTAACTAAAAGCGGAAAACGTGTTAAGGAGACAAAATGTGCCAATTTGGATGACACGCTTATTGAATAGCGCTTAAAAACGGTATATAACTAATTCATAATCAATATGGGAAACATTTCTAGGAGACCAACTGTTTCAATTTGTATGGCACTCTTAAGGATAGCGCTGTATGTAACTATATTATAACGGAAAACGTTATCAGGAAGAGTGACAACTGTGTCAATTATTATGACACTCTTGTAGAAAAGCGATCAATAAACAGTATTAAACTGCCTTAATGACGGAAGACTTGGTCAAGAGAACAACTGTGTCAATTTACATGACACCGTAGAATGTTTAGACCGTATAGAAATGTCTTAACACTGGAAACTTTGTCAGGAAGATGACTGTATCAATTTATATGACACACTTTTGAATGTGCCATATAAAAAGCCTTCATGACGGAAGACTTGATCGTGAGGACAACTGTGTCATCAGTATACATGACACTAGTAGAAACGCGATGTTTAAGCCGTATAAAACTGTCTTAAATCGGGAAACGTTGTCAGGAAGATAACTCTATCAATTTATACATATGACACACTTCTGAAAGCGACATATAAAATGCCTGCATGACGAAAGACTTGTCAACTTACATGACAAACTAGGAGAAACGCGATGTTTAAACCGCATAAAACTAGCCTGGGTACCATCCGATTTCTACCGGGGCTCCTTATACTCGCTACCCTAAAAAGGAGCTCCGGTAGAAATCGGATGGTACCCAGGCTAGTATAAAACTGTCTTAAAACGGGAAACATTGTCAGGAAGATAAGTGCAGCAATTTTTATCACATACTTATGAAAGCGCTACATCAAAACTGCCTTCATGACAGAAGACTTGATCGGGAGGACAACTGTGTCAATTTGCATGACATACTAGTAGGAACGCGATGTTTAATCCGTATAAAACTGCCATATGGTAGAAACCGTTGTCAATTAATATGAAACACTAGTAGAAAAGCGCTGAATAAAACTACCTTAATGACGGAAGACCTGGTCAGGAAGACAACTATGGCAATTTGCATGACACAGTAAGAAAAAAAAAGAGATGTTTAAACAATATAAAACTGTCCCATGACGGAAAACTTGGTTAGAAAGACAACTGTGTCAACTTTTATGACACACTTGCAGAAAAGTTTAAACCGCATAAAACTTCATTTTAATAACAGGAATTTTGGTCAGGAGGACAACTGCATCAATTCATATGACACACTTATAGAATAGCGCTGTATCTAACCATATGATAGTATTATAACGGAAAACATTAACAGAAAGACAACTGTGTCAATTTATATGACACACTTATAGAAAAGCGCTGTTTTAAACCGTTTAAAATCCCTTAATGGCAGAAAAACGTAAACAGGAGAACATGACACACTAGCATAAACGCTATGTTTAAAGCGTATAAAACTGGATTTAAACGGAACGAATTGTCAGTAAGACAACTGTATCAACTTATGCACACTTATGAAAACGTTACCATCATGACGGACGACTTGGTCGGGAGGACAACGTAACTGTGTCAATTTATATGACACACTAGCAAACTAGAGTTCGGCGACCTCATACTTCCATGAAATTTTAGAGCTTTCGTAAATTTCATGCAATTGACTAACAAATTAACATAATTTATGCATGGTGTTGTTCATCATTGACTAACGTACACGTTACAATTATAAAATTCCCATTATTAATAATAAAGTGGTTTTGCAATTTTTACATAAATTATGCAAATAAGTTCCTCATTACCATTACTAAATGTCAAGACCATAGCATATTTGGTATCTGCTTATATTCCACCTATCATAATTAACATGTGTTACATGTATTGAGGTCCAGTTATTAAAAACAATGGAACTATACAGTTTCCTCATTAATTATGCAAATTAAGTCCTCATTTGCATAACATGTATATCATTATGAACATCTTTGCCTAAGCTACCTGCATGCCTAAAATGCAGGCAATCCGTCGTTCCTTTCTGCAGTTATCCTCTTTGGAGTGTCTTGACAAAAACACCCCTGCAATTCCACAATTAAATGTTAGGGAGCTGAAACTTGCCCCACTTGTTTATGGCACTAAAAGCTATCTACCACCTAGATGTCCATAGCATGTCTGGAACAAGAGATACATCGAAAAAACTGCTATGATATAATATTCTCATTAATTATGCAAATGTACTCCAATTTTGCATAATTAGTATCTTATCTTGTACAACATTGTCTAAGGTACCTGCATACTAAAAATCATGAAAATTTGTTGTTCCCTTCTTGAGTTATCGTCTTCAGAAGTTTTTGACAAAAATGCCCCTGCTATCCTAAAATTAGACGCTAGGGGGCCCAAACTTATGTCAGTTCTTCCTGAGCACAAGAGCTATCTAATACTGAAAAATCGTGGCCATAGCTTGTTCAGAACACCGAGATAGCAAAACCGGAAGTTGCGCTGCAGTACCAAGGGAAGCCGCTAGGGGGCCCAAAATCTAATCATTTCCAGCTTTCATCACACACTACCAACACACCAAGTATGAAACCAATCCACCCAGCCGTTCTTGAGTTATTTTGTTTACACACACACACACACACACACACACACACACAAACACACACACAAACGCGGGGTAAAATATAACCTCCATGACATTTCATGGAGGTAAATATAACCTCCATGACATTTCATGGAGGTAACTAAAGATATACTTAAATAGTATAATCACCCGGTTGAAAAAGTTTTCGTCAGAGCAAGCTTTCGGTCATAAGATAATTTAGATCGCTGTTCTATAAATTTGTCATTCAAATTGACACAGTTTGTCTCCTGAACAGCTATAAGTTAGCTATATACAGTTCTTATTGCGCTATCTGTAAGTGTGTCATTCAAATTGACACAGTTTGTAGATGTCTCCTGAACACGTTTTTCGCTATTAGTTTGCTATGTACAGTTCTTACGGCACTGTTCTATGAATGTGTCATTCAAATTGGCACAGTTTGTCTGCTGAACACGTTTTTCGCCATTAGTTAGCTATATACAGTTCTTACGGCGCTGTTCTATGAATGTGTCATTCAAATTGACACAGTTTGTCTTCTGAACACGTTACACTTCGCTATGAGTTATCTATCTACATTTCTTATTACGCTACCTGTAAGTGTGTCATTCAAATTGACACAGTTTGTCTCCTGAACACTTTTTCCGCTATTAGTTCGCTATAAACAGTTCTTATTGCGCTATCTGCAAGTGTGTCATTCAAATTGACACAGTTTGTCTTCTGAACACGTTGCACTTCGCTATGAGTTAGCTATATACAGTTCTTATTGCGCTATCTGCAAGCGTGTCATTCAAATTGACACAGTTTGTCTCCTGAACACTTTTTCCGCTATCAGTTTGCTATATACAGTTCTTATTGCGCTATCTGCAAGTGTGTCATTCAAATTGACACAGTTTGTCTCCTGAACACTTTTTCTGCTACTAGTTTGCTATATACAGTTCTTATTGCGCTATCTGTAAGTGTGTCATTCAAATTGACACAGTTTGTCTTCTGAACACGTTTTGCGCTATTACATGTAGCTACATAATGTTATAGTTCTTACTGTTCTGTAAGTGTGTCATTCAAATTGACACAGTTTTTTTCTGAACACGTTTTTCGCTATTAGTTAGCTATATACAGTTAATGCAGCGCACAACGGTCCTTTAGATGTTTCATTCAAATTGACACAGTTTGTCTTCTGAACACGTTTTCCGCTACTAGTTAGCTATATAACGTTACAGTTCTTACGGCGCTATTTTGTGTGTCATTCAGATTGGCACAGTTTCTCTTCTGAACACGTTTTTCGCTATTAATTAGCTATATACTGTTCTAATCTTAGTTGATCCCTCAGTCAGGCGCGAGCAATGTATCTAATATCTTCAACAGTTCTTTCTTTCTTTCTTTCTTTATTGACGATGAGACAAGTCATTACAAGGGTCTGCCTAGGCAGCTTTGGGCTGGTAGCGGCAGAACCTACAAAAATGCGGACGAACATACAAAGAATTCATACAATATAATACAATAAAATAATCAATAATTAAAAGGTGTCATGCAACTATACGATAAAGCAATAGCTTACTTAAAAGATTGGAGTAGGTGGAAGGTCAGCATGCTATCATACAACGAGTTTAATATTAAAATCCTGACAGAAGGTGGCTTCTGCAACGAGCTTTGAACTGTGGGAAAGTGGTGGAGTCGGTGATGTGGTTTGGTAGGTTGTTCCGCGGGGTAAAATATAACCTCCATGACATTTCATGGAGGTAAATATAACCTCCATGACATTTCATGGAGGTAACTAAAGATATACTTAAATAGTATAATCACCCGGTTGAAAAAGTTTTCGTCAGAGCAAGCTTTCGGTCATAAGATAATTTAGATCGCTGTTCTATAAATTTGTCATTCAAATTGACACAGTTTGTCTCCTGAACAGCTATAAGTTAGCTATATACAGTTCTTATTGCGCTATCTGTAAGTGTGTCATTCAAATTGACACAGTTTGTAGATGTCTCCTGAACACGTTTTTCGCTATTAGTTTGCTATGTACAGTTCTTACGGCACTGTTCTATGAATGTGTCATTCAAATTGGCACAGTTTGTCTGCTGAACACGTTTTTCGCCATTAGTTAGCTATATACAGTTCTTACGGCGCTGTTCTATGAATGTGTCATTCAAATTGACACAGTTTGTCTTCTGAACACGTTACACTTCGCTATGAGTTATCTATCTACATTTCTTATTACGCTACCTGTAAGTGTGTCATTCAAATTGACACAGTTTGTCTCCTGAACACTTTTTCCGCTATTAGTTCGCTATAAACAGTTCTTATTGCGCTATCTGCAAGTGTGTCATTCAAATTGACACAGTTTGTCTTCTGAACACGTTGCACTTCGCTATGAGTTAGCTATATACAGTTCTTATTGCGCTATCTGCAAGCGTGTCATTCAAATTGACACAGTTTGTCTCCTGAACACTTTTTCCGCTATCAGTTTGCTATATACAGTTCTTATTGCGCTATCTGCAAGTGTGTCATTCAAATTGACACAGTTTGTCTCCTGAACACTTTTTCTGCTACTAGTTTGCTATATACAGTTCTTATTGCGCTATCTGTAAGTGTGTCATTCAAATTGACACAGTTTGTCTTCTGAACACGTTTTGCGCTATTACATGTAGCTACATAACGTTATAGTTCTTACTGTTCTGTAAGTGTGTCATTCAAATTGACACAGTTTCTTTTCTGAACACGTTTTTCGCTATTAGTTAGCTATATACAGTTAATGCAGCGCACAACGGTCCTTTAGATGTTTCATTCAAATTGACACAGTTTGTCTTCTGAACACGTTTTCCGCTACTAGTTAGCTATATAACGTTACAGTTCTTACGGCGCTATTTTGTGTGTCATTCAGATTGGCACAGTTTCTCTTCTGAACACGTTTTTCGCTATTAATTAGCTATATACTGTTCTAATCTTAGTTGATCCCTCAGTCAGGCGCGAGCAATGTATCTAATATCTTCAACAGTTCTTTCTTTCTTTCTTTCTTTCTTTCTTTATTGACGATGAGACAAGTCATTACAAGGGTCTGCCTAGGCAGCTTTGGGCTGGTAGCGGCAGAACCTACAAAAATGCGGACGAACATACAAAGAATTCATACAATATAATACAATAAAATAATCAATAATTAAAAGGTGTCATGCAACTATACGATAAAGCAATAGCTTACTTAAAAGATTGAAGTAGGTGGAAGGTCAGCATGCTATCATACAACGAGTTTAATATTAAAATCCTGACAGAAGGTGGCTTCTGCAACGAGCTTTGAACTGTGGGAAAGTGGTGGAGTCGGTGATGTGGTTTGGTAGGTTGTTCCACAGTCTGGAGGTGTATGGAATGAAACTGTTGTTGTATGTTGTAGTTCTGCAGCGAGGGATATGGAGGTGTGAAGAGTTTCGCAGACAAAGCTGGGTTTGGGTTTGTCTTGTTTGAGGGATGAGTGGTTGAAGGTTAGGTGGTACAGTGCCAGTGACCAGTTTGTACATGATGACTAGACGGTGGTAGTCTCGCCTAGTTGAGAGCCTGTCCCATCCGAGCTCTTGAAGCACGTCCGAGTAGGGTGTCCTTGGCGCTGCACCTGTAACTAGGCGGCCTGCATGGTACTGTACACGCTCTAGTACTTTGGAGGCGGCTACACTCATGTTGGTGAAGAGGATGGAGGCATATTCCAGCCTAGGTCGCACAAGGGTAAGGTAAGCCAGTTCCAGTGCCTCCTTGGACAACTTGCCTCGCAACCTCCAGAGGTATCCAAGTACCTTTCTGGCCTTACTGGAAGTATTCTGTGCGTGCTCATTCCAGCCCAAAGCCTGGTGTAAGGTGACACCAAGATGCGAGTAGAAGGGAACCTGTTCGATGAGCTGGCCTGAGATGTAGATAGGAGGAAGTACTACTCTGCTTCGTGCAGACTTGATGCAAATAACCTTGCACTTCCCTGGATGCAGTTCTAGACCCCAGACATCAAACCAGTCAGAAACAAGCTGTAAGTCGGAGTTTGTGGTGCTGGCTACCTGCTCGGCCGTCGGTCCCGAGTTTGACAGAGACGTATCATCAGCAAAACTGTTAATGTCCGATGTACAAAGTCCTTGATGTCGCTTATGTAGACTAACAATAACAGCGGGCCGAGGATACTGCCCTGTGGGACGCCCGCGTACGTGTACCTCCAAGACGACGTAGCACCATTAATGACCACACGCTGCTGGCCTGTGAGGTAGTGATTAAACCAGCCGATGAGTGGTCCACTAACTCCGTAACGCGATAGCTTGTAGGTTAATCCATCGTGCCACACAGTATCGAACGCTCTACGGACGTCCAGAAAGACGGCGGCCGTACAGGAGACATTCGAGTCATCAATGGACTTGGCCCAGTCGTCAACCAATCGCAGGAGTTGTAAGACTGTCCCATCCCCTTTTTTGAAACCAGACTGGTTGACGTTTAACAGATTGTTGACAGTAAGGTAAGTGTACAGGCGGTTGTGGACGACTCTCTCCAACACTTTGGCCACGGTAGGCAAAAGTGCGATCGGTCTGTAGTTTGATGGATCAGTCCGGTCACCCTTTTTGTATATTGCCGACACGTTTGACTGCTTCCAGTCTTTTGGTATTTGTCCTGTAGCGAGTGACAAGTTGAAAAGCTGACAAAGGGAGGCGCTGATGGCTGGTGCTCCCTCCTTAAGGAGTCGGTTGGGTATTCCATCGGGGCCTGGAGCCTTGTTAGGATGTAATCCTTGCAGCACACCCAGGACTTCTTCCTCTGAGACGTGAATTGTAGAGAGTACTTCGTCAGTGAACTTAGGGAGCCTGCTTGTAAAGTTTGGATGCGTAGCTTCCTTAGTGACTCTGACAAGAGGTCATTAAGGGTTTCTGCCTTGTTTGTCTTTGTCCAGGACGATGCCATTTACGGAGAGTGCAGGAATGCCGGATTTACTCTTCCCTGTTGCTTGTTTGAGTACAGACCAGAAGGCTCGGGCCTCTTCAGCAGTTTTCAGTCTGTCACTAACAGTAGAGTAGTACTCAGCCTCCGCTCGGCGTAGGTCTTTCGTTAGGCGGTTCTTGGTTTGAGTGTAGTTTCTCCAGCTAGTTCTCTGGTGTTGGGGAGCACTTGAAGGTGTTGTAGAGTTCCGTTTTTTGACTGATTGCCTCCAGTAGTTCGGTCGTAATCCAAGGCTTTCGTGCAGTTACCACCTTTTTTGTTTTGTTTGGGACAATGTTTTTGGCAATGTTTAAGAACTTAACCTTCCAGCTATTCCATTTCTCGTCAATTGTAGGACCACACATACAATTTAGTTATTCCAGTTGACTTTACCTAGTTCAGCCCTAAACCTATCAAAGTCTGCACGATTGTAGTACCATACATGCTTCTTGATGTGCTTTGTTGAAACAGAAATGCCCAGCTTACATATAACAGTAGCATGATCGGAAATTTCCTACAGGTGCTAGAGTAAACATTTCATTGATTCTGGATGGGTCAGACAGTATGATCAAGTCCAGGGTACTTTGCCGCGTCAGAGTGGAGCGGGTTGGCTGGTGTTGGGACTCGTGCAGACCGTATCTTTCGATGATGTCCGCCAGCTGTAGTGCGTGGTTGTCCGTGGACGAGTCCCCCCACTCGGTGTGGTGGCAGTTGAAGTCCCCAGTAATGACTGTTAATCCTTTCTCGGAAGCAGCTTTGGAGAGGCTGTTTTCCAGCTGATCGTAAAAAGAGTCTGGTGCAGAGGGTGGTCTGTATACGCATGACGCTAGGATTTTCTGTCCAGCCACGCGAATCTCAATCCATAAGTCCTCCCAAGTGTTGTCGCAGGATTCCAAGTCTGATCTTCGTCTACTTGTGAGTGTGTCACTAACGAGGAGGGCGACCCCTCCACCAGTCCTACCCAGTCTGTCCTTTCTATGCATTATGTTATATCCAGGGATGCTGATGTCATTTGAAAGAATATTTTCATTAAACCAAGTTTCAGTGAGACCCATCACAGAAATGTTGTTGGTTCGGAGATGGCTTTCAAGTTCTGTGATTTTCTGGTGACCAGTCTCAGTAAAAGGATTCAAGCTTCTAACATTCGTAGTTGCTATGGTAAACATGATGGATGTAGTAACATATAGTATCACATGTGGAGGTACCAGTAGATTGTGAGATTACAATTGGTAGGTCTAGGACCGGACTCCTTGCTAGGTTAATGTGCAGCCTGCTATGACTTACAAATCCATTGGCCACATCACTACACTGAGAATTTACATATCAATTAAACAGCAGAATCTAAATACATGTATCAATATACCCCTAGAGGAATTTACTGCCTATCTCCTGGTAATTCATGCAGCTATAGATTTAATTAGACAGTTGAGAAATTTACATATCAATATGGCATGACCATTAAAACTGTTTGCTGCCGCTTAAAATTTCATAACAACTTGGCTATACTAAACGCTCCAAAATACATACAATTTTTCTATCCGTATAATACACAAAATTGGTTTAAAATAGTACTTACATAATACCTAGTTCTCGCTAACAAACAAACGGAGTGATAAGATTCGGAGGCCTGAGATCTACGGGGTGCCGTGCCCTCCCCACTTCAGAGAACAGTGAGGAACTGATCTGATATAGTACTGTTAACAGTTTCAAAAATCACAGAAATGTCAACAAAAACAGGAAGCTTAATATGTAGTTAAACACTATATGTGAATTTAGGAAAGTTTATGGCTGTATACTGTGAGATTACAGTGGATAGAGAAGATGGTGTTAGGAAGAAAAGTTATGGCTACCTGGCACCTCGGTGACCTCTGACCTCTCAATGTTCATGTAGGCATACAACCAACAGTTAACAGTCAGATGCAAAGCCTTCGTGGGGTAACGTTACCTACAGTTCACTTTACCCACGAGGCAACCTATTGGAATAACACCTTACAGATTGCTGTCTTATACTTCAAAGACATTTCAATATTACTTCGTAACATGACAAAACGCTGACAGCACGATCAAAAGTACTTGTGTACACTACCGAGTGAGGTCCCGAGTGACTGCCGCAACGGTATAGCGTGACCCGGAAACAGTCGAACCTCGCCCACTAAGCGGACACCCCGAAACCCCCATACGGTGCGTATTTCGGCTTGAAAACAATGGCGAAACCATAGGAAAAAGCTGTCGAAAATCGGTCAACTTTGACATCAAATATATACTTTTTCGTAAAAGTCCATCGCTTGAGATTCACAAGGCAGATAGAACAACTCGTGAGGATTACGAGGACACCTTTGATAGCCTGATTTGGGCCACCGCGATTTTTTAATCTTTTTTTTACGTGACCATGTCAAGTGCCTCAAACGGGCGTCCAACGAGTGTCTCACAGGGGAGAGAATGTACCCAGCAGGGGGGACGGCAGGCAGTCCTCGGTGCGCGAGCATAATCCACTGTATACTATGAGGTCGATTTACTGTAACTATTGCCCAAATCAGGCCAGACCAGTTTGTAGCCAGGAGATATAAAGATGAAAACCGCAGTCCAATCCGATACTGCCTTGTCGAGATATTCTTGAGTATACGGATTGTATTGAGGCGCAACCGCTAGCTACCTTTTGGAAACACCACCTGTCACGGTATGGTGTAGGGACATAACAACGCAATTGTAGCTTAGGCTTTAAGTTCCGGCCTAGCAAGCTTGGTATGGTTGGAAAGGTGCCTTAGTAAAAAATCGAAAGATGAAAACCGCAGTCCAATCCGATACTGCCTTGTCGAGACATTCTTGAGTATACGGACTCTATTTCGGCGCAACTGCTAGCTACCTCTAGGACACACCACCAAGCGCCTGTCACGGTACCGGGTAGGCAGTTAATAACGCAATTGTAGCTTAGGCTTTAAGTTCCGGCCTGGCAAGCTTGGTATGGTTGGGAAGGTCCCTTAGTAAGGAATCGAAAGATGAAAACCGAAGTCCAATCCGATACTTCCTTGTCGAGATATTCTTGAGTATACGGACTCTATTTGGGCGCAACCGCTAGCTACCTTTTGGAAACACCACCTGTCACGGTACCGGGTAGGGACGTAATACCGCAATTGTAGCTTAGGCTTTAAGTTCCGGCCCAGCAAGTTTGGTATGGTTGGGAAGGTCCCTTAGTAAGGAATCGAAAGATGAAAACCGCAGTCCAATCCGATACTTCCTTGTCGAGATATTCTTGAGTATACGGACTCTAATTCGGCGCAACTAATAGCTACCTCTAGGACACACCACCAAGCGCCTGTCACGGTACCGGGTAGGCAGTTAATAACGCAATTGTAGCTTAGGCTTTAAGTCCCGGCCTTGCAAGCTTGGTATGGTTGGAAAGGTCCTTAGTAAGGAATCAAACGATAAAAACCGCAGTCCAATCCGATACTTCCTTGTTGAGATATTCTTGAGTATACGGACTCTATTTCGGTGCAACCTCTAGCTACCTTTTGAAAACACCACCTGTAACGGTACCGGAAAGGCAGTTAATAACGCAATTGTAGCTTAGGCTTTAAGTTCCGGCCTAGCAAGCTTGGTATACAGTCAAACCTGCCCGAGCGACCACCTCCTCTCAGCGACCACCTGGCCATTTCGACCGCTTTTTCTCGGTCCCGATTTTTTTTCCCATTGACGTAAGCATTAAGTGACCTTTTCTCAACGACCACCTGGCCAACGCGACCGCGACCGGCCAAAATTGGGACCCATAACGACCGGTTTTCATCGATTTTTGATGATAACTATCGCGATTTTGAGCCGAAATCGGCCAGTTTGCGTGGAATTTTGACTGCCATTACGATGTTATGTTTAGAATAACTATGGCGGCGGTCAGTGGGGCAGTCTACTGTAATATGGGAAGACATTTCGTTGTAAGAAAATCCGAATTTAGTTGTTACATAAGTTTTTTAATCTTTATCATTATAAAGTGAACGCATGCTGAAACGTTTATAGTCTAGGCCTCATTCCTTTTTAAGAAAGATCTGTGTAGCTCATTCCTTTATTTAAAGAAAGATCTGTGTGAGTGCTTTTGTCCAAGCAATGGTTGTTATACTGTACATTCATCCGTGGGTAAGTAGGCTATCGGTACACCGTAGTTATTTCAGATACGGCGATTAAGAACACAGCGACGCATAAAGGCTTGTATGGTAACTGACGGCATCAAAGGTCCGTTACTGTCTAAAACGTTAGTGTACAAATATTGAGCAGTTCTCTTCTTGTTATGAATAACGTTTCCGACTTGCTGTCCTCCAGAGAGAAATTGTATAGCCAACTAAATATGTATATCACTGGTCCATCTAACGATCTTAGACGCAGAAATGCATTATGTACAGCACGTACTTTATTGTATGGTAGAAATCCGATTTATAGAAAGTAACGTTATATCTTTTTTTTTAGACTAGAGTAGATCGAGTAGACTGTCTTTTTAACCTCCTTGACTTGAGTAGAGTCAGAGAACTGGCGCAGGTAGGAACGTCCTGATCCAATTTGTCCAATTTCTGTTCATTTACTGTATTAAAATACACCAGGCTTACTGATGATTATTACTTACGTTTTTGCGTGCGTGTGCGTGTTGGATTTGACATTAAAGACCTCGCTTACTTACTTCTTTGCGTGCGTGTGCTTGCTATTTGCCATTAAACACAACGGGAACCATTTATACTACGCATCTGGCATGTTTTGAGTCGATACTCTTCTCAGCGACCACCTGTCCAAATCGACCGCTTTTGTCCGGTCCCCCGCGTGGTCGTCTTGGGCAGGTTTGACTGTAGTTGGAAAGGTGCCTTAGTAAGGAATCGAAAGATGAAAACCGCAGTACAATCCGACACTTCCTTGTCGAGATATTCTTTAGTATACGAATTCTATTTGGGCGCAACCTCTAGCTACCTTTTGGAAACACCACCTGTCACGGTACCGGGTAGGCAGTTAATAACGCAATTGTAGCTTAGGCTTTAAGTTCCGGCCTTGCAAGCTTGGTATGGTTGCGAAGATCCCTTAGCAAGGAATCGAAAGATGAAAACCGAAGTCCAATCCGATACTTCCTTGTCGAGATGTTCCTGAGTATACGGACTCTATTTTGGCGCAACTGCTAGCTACCTTTTGGAAACACCACCTGCCACGGTACCGGGTAGGGAGTTAATAACACAATTGTAGCTTAGGCTTTAAGCTCCGGCCTAGCAAGTTTGGTATGGTTGGAAAGGTTCCTTAGTAAGGAATCGAATGATGAAAACCGAAGTCCAATCCGATACTTCCTTGTGGAGATATTCTTGAGTATACGGACTCTATTTGGGCGCAACTGCTAGCTACCTCTTGGAAACACCGCCTAGCGCCTGTCAACGTACCGGGTAGGCAGTTAACAACGCAATTGTAGCTTAGGCTTTAAGTTCCTGCCTAGCAAGCTTGGTATGGTTGGAAATGTCCTTTAATGAGGAATCGAAAGATGAAAACTGCAGTCCAATCCGATACTTTTTTGTTGAGATATTCTTGAGTATATGGACTCTATTTCGGCGCAACCGCTAGCTACCTTTTGGAAACACCACCTGTCACGGTACCGGGTAGGGAGTTAATAACGCAATTGTAGCTTAGGCTTTACGTTACGGCCTAGCAAGCTTGGTATGGTTGGAAAGCTCCTTAGTAAGGAATCGAATGATGAAAACCGCAGTCCAATCCGATACTTCCTTGTGGAGATATTCTTGAGTATACGGACTCTATTTGGGCGCAACTGCTAGCTACCTCTTGGAAACACCGCCAAGCGCCTGTCAACGTACCGGGTAGGCAGTTAATAACGCAATTGTAGCTTAGGCTTGAAGTTCCGGCCTAGCAAGCTTGGTATGGTTAGAAAGGTCCCGTAATAAGGAATCGAATGATGAAAACCGAAGTCCAATCCGATACTTCCTTGTCGAGATATTCTTGAGTATACGGACTCTATTTGGGCGCAACTGCTTGCTACCTCTAGGACACACCACCTAGCGCATGTCACGGTACCGGGTAGGCAGTTAATAACGCAATTGTAGCTTAGGCTTTAAGTTCCTGCTTAGCAAGATTGGTATGATTGGAAAGGTCCTTTACTAAGGAATCGAAAGATGAAAACCGCAGTCAAATTCGATACTTTCTTGTCGAGATATTCTTGAGTATGAGGACTCTATTTCGGCGCAACCTCTAGCTACCTTTTGAAAACACCACCTGTCACAATACCGGGTAGGGACTTAATAACGCAATTGTAGCTTAGGCTTTAAGTTCCGGCCTAGCAAGCTTGGTATGGTTGGAAAGGTCTTTAGTAAGGAATCGAATGATGAAAACCGCAGTCCAATCCGAAACTTCCTTGTCGAGATATTCTTGAGTATACGGACTCTATTTGGGCGCAACTGCTAGCTACCTCCAGGACACACCACCTAGCGCCTGTCACGGTACCGGGTAGGGAGTTAATATCGCAATTTTAGCTTAGGCTTTAAGTTCCGACCTAGCAAGTTTGGTATGGTTGGAAAGGTTCCTTAGTAAGGAATCGAAAGATGAAAACCGAAGTCCAATCCGATACTTCCTTGTCGAGATATTCTTGAGTATACGGACTCTATTTGGGCGCAACTGCTAGCTACCTCTTGGAAACACCGCCTAGCGCCTGTCAACGTACCGGGTAGGGAGTTAATAACGCAATTGTAGCTTAGGCTTTAAGTTCCGGCCTAGCAAGCTTGGTATGGTTGGAAAGGTCCTTTAATGAGGAATCGAAAGATGAAAACTGCAGTCCAATCCGATACTTTTTTGTCGAGATATTCTTGAGTATACGGACTCTATTTCGGCGCAACCTCTAGCTACCTTTTGGAAACACCACCTGTCACGGTACCGGGTAGGGACTTAATAACGCAATTGTAGCTTAGGCTTTAAGTTCCGGCCTAGCAAGCTTGCTATAGTTGGAAAGGTGCCTTAGTAAGGAATCGATTGATGAAAACCGCAGTACAATCCGATACTTCCTTGTCGAGATATTCTTGAGTATACGAATTCTATTTCGGCGCAACCTCTAGCTACCTTTTGGAAACACCATCTGTCACGGTACCGGATAGGGACTTAATAACGCAATTGTAGCTTAGGCTTTAAGTTCCGGCCTAGCAAGCTTGGTATGGTTGGAAAGGTCCTTAGTAAGGAATCGAATGATGAAAACCGCAGTCCAATCCGATACTTCCTTGTGGAGATATTCTTGAGTATACGGACTCTATTTGGGCGCAACTGCTAGCTACCTCTTGGAAACACCGCCAAGCGCCTGTCAACGTACCGGGTAGGCAGTTAATAACGCAATTGTAGCTTAGGCTTGAAGTTCCGGCCTAGCAAGCTTGGTATGGTTAGAAAGGTCCCGTAATAAGGAATCGAATGATGAAAACCGAAGTCCAATCCGATACTTCCTTGTCGAGATATTCTTGAGTATACGGACTCTATTTGGGCGCAACTGCTTGCTACCTCTAGGACACACCACCTAGCGCATGTCACGGTACCGGGTAGGCAGTTAATAACGCAATTGTAGCTTAGGCTTTAAGTTCCTGCTTAGCAAGATTGGTATGATTGGAAAGGTCCTTTACTAAGGAATCGAAAGATGAAAACCGCAGTCAAATTCGATACTTTCTTGTCGAGATATTCTTGAGTATAAGGACTCTATTTCGGCGCAACCTCTAGCTACCTTTTGAAAACACCACCTGTCACGATACCGGGTAGGGACTTAATAACGCAATTGTAGCTTAGACTTTAAGTTCCGGCCTAGCAAGCTTGGTATGGTTGGAAAGGTCTTTAGTAAGGAATCGAATGATGAAAACCGCAGTCCAATCCGAAACTTCCTTGTCGAGATATTCTTTAGTATACGGACTCTATTTGGGCGCAACTGCTAGCTACCTCCAGGACACACCACCTAGCGCCTGTCACGGTACCGGGTAGGGAGTTAATAACGCAATTTTACCTTAGGCTTTAAGTTCCGACTTAGCAAGTTTGGTATGGTTGGAAAGGTTCCTTAGTAAGGAATCGAAAGATGAAAACCGAAGTCCAATCCGATACTTCCTTGTCGAGATATTCTTGAGTATACGGACTCTATTTGGGCGCAACTGCTAGCTACCTCTTGGAAACACCGCCTAGCGCCTGTCAACGTACCGGGTAGGGAGTTAATAACGCAATTGTAGCTTAGGCTTTAAGTTCCGGCCTAGCAAGCTTGGTATGGTTGGAAAGGTCCTTTAATGAGGAATCGAAAGATGAAAACTGCAGTCCAATCCGATACTTTTTTGTCGAGATATTCTTGAGTATACGGACTCTATTTCGGCGCAACCTCTAGCTACCTTTTGGAAACACCACCTGTCACGGTACCGGGTAGGGACTTAATAACGCAATTGTAGCTTAGGCTTTAAGTTCCGGCCTAGCAAGCTTGCTATAGTTGGAAAGGTGCCTTAGTAAGGAATGGAATGATGAAAACCGCAGTACAATCCGATACTTCCTTGTCGAGATATTCTTGAGTATACGAATTCTATTTCGGCGCAACCTCTAGCTACCTTTTGGAAACACCATCTGTCACGGTACCGGATAGGGACTTAATAACGCAATTGTAGCTTAGGCTTTAAGTTCCGGCCTAGCAAGCTTGGTATGGTTGGAAAGGTCCTTAGTAAGGAATCGAATGATGAAAACCGCAGTCCAATCCGAAACTTCATTGTCGAGATATTCTTGAGTATACGGACTCTATTTGGGCGCAACTGCTAGCTACCTCCAGGACACACCACCTAGCGCCTGTCACGGTACCGGGTAGGGAGTTAATAACGCAATTTTAGCTTAGGCTTTAAGTTCCGGCCCAGCAAGTTTGGTATGGTTGGAAAGGTCCTTTAATAAGGAATCGAAAGATGAAAACCGCAGTCCAACTCGATACTTTCTTGTCGAGATATTCTTGAGTATACGGACTCTATTTCGGCGCAACCTCTAGCTACCTTTTGAAAACACCACCTGTCACAATACCGGGTAGGGAGTTAATAACGCAATTGTAGCTTAGGCTTTAAGTTCCGGCCTAGCAAGCTTGGTATGGTTGGAAAGGTCCTTAGTAAGGAATCGAATGATGCAAACCGCAGTCCAATCCGATACTTCCTTGTGGAGATATTCTTGAGTATACGGACTCTATTTGGGTGCTATCGCTAGCTACCTTTTGAAAACACCAC
>NC_049994.1:19063656-19065901 GCF_000003815.2 Branchiostoma floridae | reverse complement strand
CCGGTCTCTTATCCTTTACACACTATCGAAAGAAGAAAATCGCAGCCCAATTCTATACTTTCTTGTCGAGATATTCTTGAGTATACGGACTCTATTTCGTCGCAACCTCTAGCTACCTTTTGAAAACACCATCTGTCACAATACCGGGTAGGGACTTAATAACGCAATTGTAGCTTAGGCTTTAAGTTCCGGCCTAGCAAGCTTGGTATGGTTGAAAAGGTCCTTAGTAAGGAATCGAATGATGAAAACCGCAGTCCAATCCGAAACTTCCTTGTCGAGATATTCTTGAGTATACGGACTCTATTTCGGCGCAACTGCTAGCTACCTCTAGGACACACCACCAAGCGCCTGTCACGGTACCGGGTAGGCAGTTAATAACGCAATTGTAGCTTAGGTTTGAAGTTCCGGCCTAACAAGCCTGGTATGGTTAGAAAGGTCCGGTAGTAAGGAATCGAATGATAAAAACCGTAGTCCAATCCGATACTTCCTTGTCGAGATATTCTTGAGTATACGGACTCTATTTGGGCGCAACTGCTTGCTACCTCTAGGACACACCACCTAGCGCATGTCACGGTACCGGGTAGGCAGTTAATAACGCAATTGTAGCTTAGGCTTTAAGTTCCTGCTTAGCAAGATTGGTATGATTGGAAAGGTCCTTTACTAAGGAATCGAAAGATGAAAACCGCAGTCAAATTCGATACTTTCTTGTCGAGATATTCTTGAGTATGAGGACTCTATTTCGGCGCAACCTCTAGCTACCTTTTGAAAACACCACCTGTCACAATACCGGGTAGGGACTTAATAACGCAATTGTAGCTTAGACTTTAAGTTCCGGCCTAGCAAGCTTGGTATGGTTGGAAAGGTCTTTAGTAAGGAATCGAATGATGAAAACCGCAGTCCAATCCGAAACTTCCTTGTCGAGATATTCTTTAGTATACGGACTCTATTTGGGCGCAACTGCTAGCTACCTCCAGGACACACCACCTAGCGCCTGTCACGGTACCGGGTAGGGAGTTAATAACGCAATTTTACCTTAGGCTTTAAGTTCCGACTTAGCAAGTTTGGTATGGTTGGAAAGGTTCCTTAGTAAGGAATCGAAAGATGAAAACCGAAGTCCAATCCGATACTTCCTTGTCGAGATATTCTTGAGTATACGGACTCTATTTGGGCGCAACTGCTAGCTACCTCTTGGAAACACCGCCTAGCGCCTGTCAACGTACCGGGTAGGGAGTTAATAACGCAATTGTAGCTTAGGCTTTAAGTTCCGGCCTAGCAAGCTTGGTATGGTTGGAAAGGTCCTTTAATGAGGAATCGAAAGATGAAAACTGCAGTCCAATCCGATACTTTTTTGTCGAGATATTCTTGAGTATACGGACTCTATTTCGGCGCAACCTCTAGCTACCTTTTGGAAACACCACCTGTCACGGTACCGGGTAGGGACTTAATAACGCAATTGTAGCTTAGGCTTTAAGTTCCGGCCTAGCAAGCTTGCTATAGTTGGAAAGGTGCCTTAGTAAGGAATGGAATGATGAAAACCGCAGTACAATCCGATACTTCCTTGTCGAGATATTCTTGAGTATACGAATTCTATTTCGGCGCAACCTCTAGCTACCTTTTGGAAACACCATCTGTCACGGTACCGGATAGGGACTTAATAACGCAATTGTAGCTTAGGCTTTAAGTTCCGGCCTAGCAAGCTTGGTATGGTTGGAAAGGTCCTTAGTAAGGAATCGAATGATGAAAACCGCAGTCCAATCCGAAACTTCATTGTCGAGATATTCTTGAGTATACGGACTCTATTTGGGCGCAACTGCTAGCTACCTCCAGGACACACCACCTAGCGCCTGTCACGGTACCGGGTAGGGAGTTAATAACGCAATTTTAGCTTAGGCTTTAAGTTCCGGCCCAGCAAGTTTGGTATGGTTGGAAAGGTCCTTTAATAAGGAATCGAAAGATGAAAACCGCAGTCCAACTCGATACTTTCTTGTCGAGATATTCTTGAGTATACGGACTCTATTTCGGCGCAACCTCTAGCTACCTTTTGAAAACACCACCTGTCACAATACCGGGTAGGGAGTTAATAACGCAATTGTAGCTTAGGCTTTAAGTTCCGGCCTAGCAAGCTTGGTATGGTTGGAAAGGTCCTTTAATGAGGAATCGAAAGATGAAAACTGCAGTCCAATCCGATACTTTTTTGTCGAGATATTCTTGAGTATACGGACTCTATTTCGGCGCAACCTCTAGC
>NC_049994.1:19060534-19063556 GCF_000003815.2 Branchiostoma floridae | reverse complement strand
TAGCTTAGGCTTTAAGTTCCGGCCTAGCAAGCTTGCTATAGTTGGAAAGGTGCCTTAGTAAGGAATGGAATGATGAAAACCGCAGTACAATCCGATACTTCCTTGTCGAGATATTCTTGAGTATACGAATTCTATTTCGGCGCAACCTCTAGCTACCTTTTGGAAACACCATCTGTCACGGTACCGGATAGGGACTTAATAACGCAATTGTAGCTTAGGCTTTAAGTTCCCGCCCTAGCAAGCTTGGTATGGTTGGAAAGGTCCTTTACTAAAGAATCGAAAGATGAAAACCGCAGTCCAATTCGATACTTTCTTGTCGAGATATTCTTGAGTATACGGACTCTATTTCGGCGCAACCTCTAGCTACCTTTTGGAAACACCACCTGTCACGGTACCGGGTAGGCAGTTAATAACGCAATTGTAGCTTAGGCTTTAAGTTCAGGCCTAGCAAGCTTGGTATGGTTGGAAAGGTCCTTAATAAGGAATCGAATGATGCAAACCGCAGTCCAATCCGATACTTCCTTGTGGAGATATTCTTGAGTATACGGAAACTATTTGGGTGCTACCGCTAGCTACCTTTCGGGAACACCGCCTAGCGCCTGTCACGGTACCGGGTAGGCAGTTAATAACGCAATTGTAGCTTAGGCTTTAAGTTCCGGCCTGGTAAGCTTGGTACGGTTGGAAAGGTCTCTTAGGAAGGAATCGAAAGATAAAACCCGCAGTCCAATCCGAAACTTCCTTGTCGAGATATTCTTGAGTATACGAATTCTATTTGGGCGCAACCTCTAGCTACCTTTTGGAAACACCACCTGTCACGGTCCCGGGTAGGGACTTAATAACGCAATTGTAGCTTAGGCTTTAAGTTCCGGCCTAGCAAGCTTGCTATAGTTGGAAAGGTGCCTTAGTAAGAAATCGAATGATGAAAACCGCAGTACAATCCGATACTTCCTTGTCGAGATATTCTTGAGTATACGAATTCTATTTCGGCGCAACCTCTAGCTACCTTTTGGAAACATCATCTGTCACGGTACCGGGTAGGGACTTAATAACGCAATTGTAGCTTAGGCTTTAAGTTCCGGCCTAGCAAGCTTGGTATGGTTGGAAAGGTCCTTAGTAAGGAATCGAATGATGCAAACCGCAGTCCAATCCGATACTTCCTTGTGGAGATATTCTTGAGTATACGGACTCTATTTGGGTGCTACCGCTAGCTACCTTTCGGGAACACCGCCTAGCGCCTGTCACGGTACCGGGTAGGCAGTTAATAACGCAATTGTAGCTAAGGCTTTAAGTTCCAACCTGGTAAGCTTGGTACGGTTGGAAAGGTCTCTTAGGAAGGAATCGAAAGATAAAACCGCAGTCCAATCCGAAACTTCCTTGTCGAGATATTCTTGAGTATACGAATTCTATTTGGGCGCAACTGCTAGCTACCTCCAAGACACACCACCTAGCGCCTGTCACGGTAACGGGTAGGGAGTTAATAACGCAATTGTAGCTTAGGCTTGAAGTTCCGGCCTAGCAAGCTTGGTATGGTTGGAAAGGTCTCTTAGTAAGGAATCGAAAGAAGAAAATCGCAGCCCAATTCTATACTTTCTTGTCGAGATATTCTTGAGTATACGGACTCTATTTCGTCGCAACCTCTAGCTACCTTTTGAAAACACCACCTGTCACAATACCGGGTAGGGACTTAATAACGCAATTGTAGCTTAGGCTTTAAGTTCCGGCCTAGCAAGCTTGGTATGGTTGAAAAGGTCCTTAGTAAGGAATCGAATGATGAAAACCGCAGTCCAATCCGAAACTTCCTTGTCGAGATATTCTTGAGTATACGGACTCTATTTCGGCGCAACTGCTAGCTACCTCTAGGACACACCACCAAGCGCCTGTCACGGTACCGGGTAGGCAGTTAATAACGCAATTGTAGCTTAGGTTTGAAGTTCCGGCCTAACAAGCCTGGTATGGTTAGAAAGGTCCGGTAGTAAGGAATCGAATGATAAAAACCGTAGTCCAATCCGATACTTCCTTGTCGAGATATTCTTGAGTATACGGACTCTATTTCGGCGCAACCTCTAGCTACCTTTTTAAAACACCACCTGTCACGGTGCCGGGTAGGGAGTTAATAACGCAATTGTAACTTAGGCTTTAAGTTCCGGCCTTGCAAGCTTGGTATGGTTGGAAAGGTCCATTAGTAAGGAATCGAATGATGAAAACCGAAGTCCAATCCGATACTTCCTTGTCGAGATATTCTTGAGTATACAGACTCTACTTTGGCGCAACTACTAGCTACCTCTAGGACACACCACCAAGCGCCTGTCACGGTACCGGGTAGCCAGTTATTAACGCAATTGTAGCTTAGGCTTTAAGTTCCGGCCTAGCAAGCTTGGTATGGTTAGAAAGGTCCCGTAGTAAGGAATCGAATAATAAAAACCGCAGTCCAATCCGATACTTCCTTGTCGAAATATTCTTGATAATACGGACTCTATTTTTGCGCAACCTCTAGCTACCTCTTGGACACACAACCTAGCGCCTGTCAGGGTACCAGGTAGGGAGTTAATAACGCAATTGTAGCTTAGGCTTTAAGTTCCAGCCTAGCAAGCTTGGTATGGTTGAAAAGGTTCTTAGTAAGGAATCGAATGATGCAAACCGCAGTCCAATCCGATACTTCCTTGTGGAGATATTCTTGAGTATACGGACTCTATTTGGGTGCTATCGCTAGCTACTTGAAAACACCACCTAGCGCCTGTCACGGTAACGGGTAGGCAGCTTATAGCGCAATTGTAACTTGGGCTTTAAGTTCCGGCCTTGCAAGCTACAATCCGATACTTCCTTGTGGAGATATTCTTGAGTATACGGACTCTTTTTGGGTGCTATCGCTAGCTACCTTTTGAAAACACCACCTAGCGCCTGTCACGGTACCGGGTAGGCAGTTTATAGCGCAATTGTAACTTGGGCTTTAAGTTCCGGGCCTTGCAAGCTTGGTAATGGTTAGAAAGGTCCCCTTAGTAAGGGATCGAATGATGATACTTCC